>NW_021604674.1:2459138-2556133 GCF_004785775.1 Grammomys surdaster | reverse complement strand
TTCTATTCTATTCTATTCTATTCTATTCTATTCTATTCTATTCTATTCTATTCTATTCTATTCTATTCTATTCTATTCTATACTGTTTTGTGGCTGGTCCCTTAGGAGGAAGAGATGCCTCAGCATGGGCCCACCGAGGCATCCCCTTCCCCCACACCTGACTACACCTCCACCAAACATATCCCCTCTTCTCTTTATCTCTTGTAAACACATCAGCACTCAGGGTTGCTGTTTGGGGATTATCAGCTCCTCCCCATGGGGAAAATGACCAGGGGGGTGGTGCATGTGTGTTTTGAACTGATAATGTGCACAGTTCTCACCTCAGTAAGCTCAGGGTGGATCTCGAGATTCAGCAACTCTTACATGTCCAGGGCTTCTGGGCTGTTTTCTTCCACAGGCACTTGGCGATTACACTGTTTCTCCTCTAACTGAAATTTGTATCACACATTGAAAACTCTGACAAGACCAAGGTTGGCTTGATGTGTCTGCTCTTAGACTGGTTTCGTGTCTCCACCTCCTGATCCCGCTAGTTCTGGTCCAAACTCTCCAGCCAACTCAGGAGGCGTCCATGCCAGGTCTCAGAATCCCTGCCTGAACATCACCTCAATTAGCCTGTCTTGGTTTCTGATGATGTAAGGCAGAGAGTCTAAATGACATGGTCTCCGTGCCTCGGTTTCCCAAATGTCTTTGGGTTTCTACTGCTGTGATAAAGCATGACAAAACAAAACAAAACAAAAAACCCAAAAAACAAACGAACAAAAAAAAAGAAAACATAAAGTTGTGGGGGAAAGGTTTACTTTGTATTATAGCTGCAGTTCATCATTCGGGAAAGCTGACACAGGAATTCAAGCAGGACAGGAACCTGGAGGGGGGCCTGATGCAGGAGTGCTTACTTACTGGTTTGTTTTCCACGGCTTGCTCAACCTGCTTTCTCAATAGCAGCCAGAACTACCAGCCCAGGGGTGGTACCACCCAAAGAGAGATGGGCCCTCCCACATCAATTATCAAATAAGAAAATACCCCATACACTCGCCTACAGCCCAACATGGTAGGAATGTTATCTTAATTTACCCTCTCCCTTCCCAAACAGCTCTAACTGGTGTTAGGTTGACATAAAACTAGTCAGCACACCAAACCATGAAAGCCGTCCCTAGATTCAATCCCCAGGACCACAGCGGGGAAAGCCTTTCAGCTAAGAGAGTGATTTTAAAACCTTTTTATTTATTCTTTGATAATTTCATATATATGTATGCCTATATGTATATATGTGTGTGTATGTACACACACACATATAAAAATACTCATATTCACCTCACTTCCTCTAACACATCCCAGACAAACCAACACATCTCCTTCCTTACTTCATCTCCCCCCTCCTCCTCCTCCTCCCCTCCTCTCCCCACTCCCATTTTTTTATCTTCGTCTTTTATAATTCAGTGAGTCCAGTTAGTGCTGACAGAAGGCACAGGTGGGGCCATCCACTTGAGCAGAGTCAACCTAGGTCACATCTGTTGTTTTTTTTTAACAAAACCTCAATTGTTTGATTTTTTCAATGAAGACTTGGGAGCCAGATGCTAGGGTCCAAAGCCTGCTAGCTCAGAGAGGCAGAGAAAGCGCCCAGCTGACCTTCTTCCTCAGCTGAGGTCCCACCAAGAACACCCCTCTCTCTCACACCGTCTCAAACAACCTCCTTCAAACTGAATGTCCCTCCCCTCTACTTCCTGTGCGTCTCTCTATCCGTCCTCCTGACCCTCTCTTACTCTCTATGGTTTTTTTCTTAATAAACCTATGTTCACTTCTTGTCAATTTGCTGCTTGCTCTATCTCTCGACCTATGATTGACTTTGTTTAACTGTGCTTACAATATTCAAGCAGAAAGCTCTTGGATTAAAGGTGTGTGCTAAGGCTGAGCTACGACTAAAAACAGGTTTTTCCAGTAAATAACACAATCTTCGGGCTCATTGTGTGACCAAATATCCTGAAACACACATCCACAAAGAAGAACTCTTTTTTCCAACAGCTGTCAACTGCCAGTGTTTCCTCAGCTAGGGTGTGGCCTCATGAGGAACTCGCTCATGACACTGTGCAAATAACTACAGGTGCTTTGAGTTCGTGAGTGCAGTGGTCATTATATCTAAGAGAGTATTTCACAGCACTCTAACCTGTTCTCTGTCTCTTTAATTCTGTCATCTCCTCTTCCAGAATGTTCTCTGAGCCCTATAGTGAGGTTTAATGTAGATATACCATTTAGGACTAAGCAAGCACAATCACTTAACTTATTATTAGCACGTTGACCATTTACGAGTCCGTATTAACTGCTACTCATGGTAAAATAAAACTTTTCTGGCCAAGATTGAGAGTAGCGGTAATCTGTGGCTATAAACATAAATATTTCATTACGTGACTGTGGTACTGTATCCTGCATCTCCATTGTGGGTACCCCGGCACCACTGGCAAGATGCCGGGAAGGGGCAGGCAAAGTCCTAAACGGCGTCCACGTGGTTCCCACCACCCCCGTACCACAAGGAGAGGGAGTCGGGAATCCGGGGTCTACAGTCTTTCTCCCCTTGGGGCATCTGCCCGCTAGGCAGAGAAGGGAGGCAGAACTCAGGACAGGGACAAGGAAAATATGCTCTGACTGGGAGCTAGGGCTGAGTGTACCAGAGGGGCTGGGATCACGGAGAAGAAAGACTTCCTCGGGAGTCTTAGGCATGGCTCTTTAGTTGAAGGCCTTCCCTGCGATGACCCTTAATGAGGACTGGCTCTCTTACTTTTTCATACTGGTTTATTTGATGGTGAATATAAATACATACACTTTGTATTCAGGGTGAACCAGGGATTATATATCTTTTTGTGGGGAAGGAATACCCAGGAAGAGAAGCTCATTGGCTGAGGGTACCTCATTAGCGTGGAGAACTCCAGGTGTTACTTTACATGACTGAGTGCCCATGGTCCTCTCAGTGGGTGTCATGGTTACATGTTCCGGAGCAGGTACACAGACAGGTAGGAAGCAGCTCCACTCCCACCAGTCTCAGATCTCTGAGATTCCTGGGGTCTGAGCTCACTCAACCTTGTCGGTTCTTATGTCTATCTGGTAACACGGTCCCACATGCCCTACACATGACCTGTCAGTAAAACAACAGTAGTAGGCTATCCCTAGGGTCTATGACCTTCCCAGACCAGATTTTGACAGTGTTTACAGTACCGGGCACGAATTCCCTCTGGTGGACCAGGCTTGAAAGCTGGTCAGAAAGTGGTTGGTGACTCAGCTGTGCCACCACCGAGGCAGTAGGCCCCGTTTTTTGCCTGCTAAGTCAGTATTGCGGCACGCAGGGTCCAGCAGAGAGTAAGACCTTTATTGTCCTGTCTCACCGGGGGCTTGCGTGGTACCCTCCAGCACTATGAAAGTTATCCAGGAGGGAGGAAGTTTCTCAGTCAGTTCCATACTGATTTCTCCAAGTCTCATTGACAAAGCATGTAGTGTATTCAGCTACAGGGTCTTAACAGACAGTTATGGTGGGCAACCAAGAGAAATGGCAGTAGCCTGTGTTGTTTTGGAGACCTTTGGGGTATCCCTAACTAGTAATTCCTAGGGAGGTCTATGCATGGAACTGAGTATTTTATTGCAAAGCCCATGTCTTCAGAGAATGGCATTGTCCATTAGTTTCCATTCAAACTACTGTTTTCTAATATATATATTTCTTAGGCAGAAAATATACTAAAATTGGATGACGCAAAGATTAGCATGGCCCCTACATAAGGATGTTACAAAATTCATGAAGTGCTGTGTATTTTTTGGTATCGATGACTGCAGACTCATAACTGAGAATGAGAAACATAGAAGGTTTCTATGACAACCTCTCTCCTCTACCCTCTCCCAAAACAAACCGTCCAGAACAGGGAGCTATAGAAGAGAGTTCTTAAAAGTTGTGATAAAGATGGTGAAGTGTAGCTCCTTACAGTTGATGAGATCTGGGGTGGGCAGTAGGTGTGTGTGTGTGTGTGGAAACTCCATATTATATATATATATAAGGAGCTGGCCACTGGGAGTTTGACCATGTTCCAATCAGTATATATGCAACACAAATTAGAGCTGGTGTGTTTTTCTTTTGGGATGTAGGGGAGAGGACAAGGACAAGAGGGTGAACCTGGGAGGAATGGGAAGCCAGTGTGATTGAGGTAAATTCATTGTATGAATTTTCCAAATAATTAATAAATATATTATGTTGGGTAAAATGTATGTTTAAATTAGCCAGAAAGTAGGTTTGGATATACTATGCTGGTATTAATATGTGACTTTACAACTAGCCGTACTTGTCTGGTGAAACTGAGCGCCCCGTTGCCTGGAGCATACCTATTTAGAATTGTAACGTCCTCTCGATGGACCGCTCGTGTCACCTGGATTAAGTAGTCTTTATCGCTCTTCAGTGGTTCTGGATTGAAGCCTATTTTGATAGATATCAGGACAGCAACACCTGCTTGCTTCCTAGGTCCATTTGCTTAGAGTACATTTTCCCAGTCTTTTACCATACAGTAATGTCTGTTTTTTGTGATAAGGTGTACTTTCTTAGAGGCAGCAAATAGATGGTGCCTGCTTTTCTTTTATTCTTTCTTTCTTTCTTTCTTTCTTTCTTTCTTTCTTTCTTTCTTTCTTTAAAAAAAAAACTAATCTATCCCTCTGTGTCTTTCCACTGAGGGAGCTGACATCATTAATATTCAGAGATATTATTGAGAGGTGTTTATTCATTCCTGCCAGTTTTAAAAACATATTTTATTTTGCACTGTTTGACCCCTCCCCTCTTTCTCTCTTGCTTAACTATTATTCTAGTATGGTTCATTTTTCCTGTGGCCTCATGGATGGATTTATTTTTCTCTTCAGTCTGAATGATTCCTTGAAGGTTCGTCTTAGGTGGTGATCAAGATTAAAGAATCTTTTTTTTTTTTTTTTGGTTTTTCGAGACAGGGTTTCTCTGTGTAGCCCTGGCTGTCCTGGAACTCACTCTGTAGACCATGCTGGCCTCGAACTCAGAAATCCACCTGCCTCTGCCTCCCAAGTGCTGGGATTAAAGGTGTGTGCCACTACTGCCCAGCTAAGAATCAATTTTTATAATGAAAAGTTTTTAATCTTTCCTCTGTAGGCTTTGGTTTTTCACAACCTACTTTAATAAGGGTTTTTAAATGCTTTAGCCTCCCTTCTAGCCCACCACCCACCAGAAGCAGTGGGAAGGAAAGGTTAATAGGGCAAAGGGGGATGTGGACTTGTTTAGAAACAGTTCTTTGGGACGATTCCAATCTTTATTATCATATTAGCAGCTCAGGTCACACGAATCAGCAGTGGTATCTGGATCCACTCACAAACACCATTCACGAGTCAGTAATGGCAGCTTGATCTAGAAGGAACCTTGAGGTTCCGAGCAAGTGACAAGAAGCCATCGGAACATCAGGAGAAGTTCTTTGATGCATTTCTCTCTACAAAGTCATGACAAGTGATGATCAGCGAAGAAGGCAAGGTGAACTAATGCCACAGCATCATCAGGGAAGACAAGTGTCAGTCAGCAAAGGCCAAGCAGCCGAAGAACCACAAACAGCGGCAAGGCGAACCAATGCCACCAAACACCATGTCTTCTCTCAAGCATCCGCTCCTACAGACATCATATGCCCTTTTCTCAGGCAGCTTCCAGAAAAACACCATGTGTCTGTTCTCAGTAAAACATCTTGTCTTGTGTCTGCTTCAGCAAAATATCCCTCACACATCTGCTTCAGCTAAACATCTTCTCATAAGACAGTCTCTCCAGATAAACATCACATGTCACAACCAAGTCTCCAAAGAAAACAGAAATTTCTACTTTATTCCTTTGGTTGTGACAAATAGCTTTGCTGGGGTGAGCAGTCTGAGTCGGCAGCTGTTACCTTCTAGAATTGGGAATATACCATTCCAAGCTTTCTTGGCTTTAAAACTCCAGTTGACAAATCTGCTGTTGGGAGAGCCCATCTTTATATGTGAATTGCTGTCTCTGTCTTGCTGCTTTCAATACACTATCTTTTTTTTTCAAGATTTATTTATTTATTATATATACAGCATTCCGCCTATATATATATGCCTGCAGGCCAGAAGAGAACACCAGATCTCATTACAGATGGTTGTGAGCCACCATGTGATTGCTGGGAATTGAACTCAGGACCTCTGGAAGAGGAGTCAGTGCTCTTAACCTCTGAGCTATCTCTCCAGCCCTCGATACATTATCTTTATTCTGTATAGTTAGTGTTTTAATATAACACAACAAGAGATAAAACTTAATGGTTCTGTCAGAAAAATTTTGCCTTTTACTTTGGATACAGTCTTACATTGTAACCCCAGCCTTGCCTAAAAAACATGATGTGAAGCTGGATTCCTTCTGCTTCAGAGTGCTGGGATTATTGGCATGAGCCCTATAGCATCTAGATGATTTTTGTGTGTGCATTTGTGTGTGTATGTATATGTGTACTGGGTGCATGATCGCATGGGTGCATGTTTATGTGTGTGTAAGTGTATATGTGTGTATATATATATATATATATGTATATATATATATATATGTATGATTGTGTGGGTGCACTGTGTATGTGTGTGAGAGAGAGACAGAGAGGGAGAGAGAGAGAGAGAGACACAGAGAGAGAGACAGAGAGAGAGACAGAGAGAGGAGGAAGGAGGAAGAGGAAAAGGAGGAGAAAGAGCAGGAGGAGGAGGAGGAGAAGGAGGCAGCGGTAGCAGTTTTACAGAGACAGGCTGCATACAGAACAAGCTAGACATCGGTGAAGACAAAACAAGTCAGAGAATAAGAACCAGCCAGAAGACTAGAACAAATTGCTTGAGTTAGTTTGAGGCCAAGCAGAACAATTTAGTGAGAAGCTGAGAGAAGCCAGACTGAGTCAGTCAGCTTGTAGAGGAGTTTTGAGCCAGAACAGCTGAGTTGAACTAGCTAGCCGGATTTCAGAAAGAACTAGAAAGGATGAGCTTATTCAGCAGTAAGCTTCTAAGACAACAATTATATCTGGCAAATAAAAGATACTTTTACATATGAATGTACCTATGTGTTAGAAACAAGGAGACTAAAGTTTTTGCTTATACGTGTGAACAGCTTTGTACTACATTTTTCAATACATTATATTTGGCCATTCTTACAAAACAGAAGGGGCGGGCTGGAGAGATGGCTCAGCAGTCAAGAGCACAGTGCTCTTCCATAGGCCCTGCGTTCAATTCCCAGCAACGACATGGTGGCTCACAACCATCTGTAATGGGATCTGATGCCTTCTTCTGGTGTGTCTGAAGAGAGCAACAGTGTAGTTACATAAATAAATCTTTAAAACAAAAATAAAAGCAAAAACACAAACAAACAAAAACCCAGAAAGGGTCAAGTGATGGCTCGATGGTTAAGAGTTTGTGCTGCTCTTAAAGAGGACCCAATACAGTTCCCAACACCCACACTGAACAGCTCCGAACTGCCTGTGACTTCAGCTTCATGTACTTCAATACCCCCTTCTGGACTCTGCAGATACCTGCACTCACATACATATACCCTTTCCACATCCAGATATACACATAATTTTAAAAATTAAAAAAGAATTACATTACCATAATGGAATGCTTACCCTATCGTGGGAGTTTGTAAGACTGCAGACATGACACTGGGGAGAGCAGGAGAGGTGGGGGGGCACTTTTTATGATGCTCAAGGTTGAAATCAGGGCTTTTACGATAAAGACTAAACAAGCATTCTACCACAAGTTACGTTCCTAGCCCTTAGTTGGCCTCGAACTTGCTATGTGTCCCAGGCTGGCCTTGAATGCACAAAAATCATCCTTCCTCAACGTCCCAAGTGTTGGAATTAGTCTGATATCATCAGACTAATGATTCCAAATGGGACCTTTTCAGTGTGGTTGTAGTTATATATAGAATGTACATGCATTTTAAAATCCACAGAGTTATTTTACTTCTAAAGATTCGTATTGACTGTGTATAACTCAAAAGGGAATGGCATCTGGTCCATTGAGATGCTCAGCTGATAAAGGGGCCTTACTGCTAAGCCTGGTGACCTTCCTTCAATTCCAGGGACCCACACGACAGAGGTAGAGAATGGACTTCTGTAGACTATCCTCTGATTTTCACACTATTTATCTTTCTCTCTTACATAGACATCCTCGCATACTCTTATCAATGCAATGCAATAAAGAAAGAATGACATCAAACTTAAAACTGAGTGCAGTAGTGCTTGTAATCTGCACTTTGGGTGGTAGAAGCAGGAGGATCAGGAGTTCAAGGTTAGCTCTGGCTAACATTGAGCTTTAACTCAAGGCTAGCCAGATACTTGGCTCTGTCTCAGAAAAACAAAACCAAACAAAAACACCCGTTTAAAATCAGGGCTATGCCCTGGTGGGGTAGCTCAGTGGCCTTTCTGTACAAGAGACAGTTCAATCCTCAGACCTCAAAGAGGGAGGAGAGGACAGACGTCTCAGATCGCTGATGCATAGCGTGTGTCATGGCATGATCAAACCACACTCACACCACACCACGGTCACCACCACCACCAAACCCAACAAAAACAACAAAGCATCGCTTAAAAAGCAATAAGAGGGGAGGTATGTGGTAGATGCTAAAGCCTTGAGAAACGAATAAATAAAATCCACGAAGAGGAATGTAAGGCACTCAAAGCACTATGCTTCATGCCTTAAATCATCCTCTAGGAGCTGGAGTGGCGGCTCACTGTTTAAGAGCATCTTCTGCCCTTGCAGAACCTGAGTTCAGTTCCCAGCATCCACATCAGATAGTTCACAACTGCCTGTAACTTCATCTCTAGGGCATCTGACACCTCTGGCCTCCGAAGCCACCCACACTCACTTGTACATACCCTACATACTGACATTTAAAAATAAAATGAAAACAAACCTTAAAAATTTTTTTTTAAACCATGTGTGCTAAATGTTGAAACAATGAAGCATTCGGAAGTCAACTGAAACACTCCATGTGTTGGTCTGTAGATGAGTCCTCTTGGTGAAAAACAGTTGAAACTGTCCCTCTTCTGTCCTGGAGACTCGTGTACTCTCTGTTCTTGAGGAGCATATAATGGTAGAGTTTTGACAAAGATGAACACAGGGCTTCAGAATATCCATTTAAGCTGCAGTGGTAACTACAGCTTTCATCAGGGCAGGGCAGGATGCTGGGAGTCTCATAACGAGCACACTCTCTCCTGTTACTGAATCTGAACCACCCACAGGTTCATGTTTGAACCCTTGATCCCCCGGTGATGGCACTATTTTTGGAGATTTGGAGCCTTTGAGACATGTAGCCTAGCTGGCAGATGTAGGCCACTGGGGGCCAACCTTTGAGGGCTAGAGCAGGTAGGTCCCTTCCTCTCGTCCACTCTACGCTTCCTGGGCTCTGCTTCCAGTCTTCTCTCTGCTTCCTTGTTCAAAGCTTTGAGGAGCCGAGGCCACTGCCACTGCCTCCTCTCCCCTCCCCGCCCCCACTTCTCCTCTACCTCCTTAGCTGCCTTAGACAGCAAATATTCTAGACCATAAAGGACTGGATACCCTCAAAGACTGGACCAAAACAAGTCGTCCCTCTTGAATTGGTTTGGTGACGTACTTTTCTCACAGCTATGAGAAAAGTCCCTGTCTCAAAATAAAACAAAATAAGTATAAACCTCATACAATTGAAGCTACTTCCTCCCCCAATTGTTTGGCATGGGGTTTTAATCCCAGCACTCAGGAGTCAGAGATGATGGGGTCTATGTGAGGGCCAGGTCTACACCAGCCAGAGCTACATACACAGTGAGATCCCTTAAGAAAAATCAACAGGGACTGGAGAGATGGCTCAATGGTTAAGAGTCCCTTAACCTTGCTCTTTCAGAGGACTTGGGTTCGATTCCCAGCATCCACATGGTACAGCTTATAACTGTAACTCCAGTTCCAGGGTATGTGACAAACTCATACAGACACATGAAACACTGATAAACAAAATTTAAAAAAAAAAAAGGAAAAAATAAACTCAGGCTGGGTTTCTGCGGGTGCAAGAAGAATACCCCTGGGCACATAGAAGGTGCTTCTCAATCAAGGCTTGTTCCTGGCATCCTGATAGGCTATAGAGTGTACATCACTATAGCTTTTATTCGGCTCTTAAAAATACTTTATGTGTACGGATGTTTTGCATGTATGTCTGTCTTGCTCGTTTGATCCTAGGTGTCCATGGAGGTTAGAAGAGGGTGTCAAATCTTTTAGAACTGGAGGTATGAACCACATACGGGCACTGGAAATTAAACTTGGGTTCTTCAGAACAGCCAGTTAGTACTCTGAACTGCTGAGCCACCTCTCCAGCTCTGGTTATTCTTATGAGCAAACTGAGCATTTTTTTGTTGTTGTTGTTTGTGTATTTCAGTACTGTGGGTTTTTTTTTTGTTTTTTGTTTTGTTTTCATAGATTGAGTATCCAGTGAGCTTTCCTGGTTTCCCTGGACACAGTCACAGACATCTGCAGAAACACAGTGAACATAGAGACAGCAGGCACATACACATAAAGATAATATATTTTAAGAGTATAGCTAAAAATGTAATATTTTTGAAGTGCTTTGTTTGTGCCATTTGGAAAGGTCACATTGAGGATTGTTAAGTTTGGGCTTCTGGAAATCCGGACGTATACAAACTGGGTGCAAAGTGGCCAGCATTTTGCCACTGACAGAGACAAATGAACTACCCAGGCAGGTTAGGCTTTTTTCCTTTGATAACAATACTTTGAATTGAGTAGAACTTTTTGTTTGTTTGTTTGTTTGTTTTTTGTTTTTTGTTTTCCCTGAGACAGGGTTTCTCTGTGTAGCCCTGGCTGTCCTGGAACTCTGTAGACCAGGCTGGCTTCTAACTCAGAAATCTGCCTGCCTCTGCCTCCCAAGTGCTGGGATTAAAGGCCTGTGCCACCACTGCCCGGCTGGGTAGAACTTTTATATTGGGTAGAACAATAGGCATAAGACCTTGCAGAGGGGCAGGAATTAGTCTAGAGGTTTTGAGATGGTTTTCAGAGGCTGAAACAGGCCCTGGATGCTACGGTTCCATCAATCCTGCCATGGATGTAAAGTAGTTTTAATGACATGGATATGGCACAGCTGCAAACCTTCTACCTATATCCAAATCTCTCCCCGGAGACTCACCGGCTGGGCACAGAGCCTAATCCAACAGTATGCCCCAAATCCTGTCAGCCTGTGAGCTCCCAAGCAGATCCCACTGACCAAATTTATTTCTGAATGGCTGAATGTCAAGGGTTGTAAAATGGCTGACAGTGCTTTATTCATGTTCTTAAAGGGAGCGTTCATCCAAGGTGTCCTGAGCGAGCCTGTGGATGGGAGGTTTGCTATCGTCAGCCTTTGGGAGGAACCAGGGCAAAGCTCATTAATAGGCATCTGATTCATCTTGCGCCTTTCACAGTTATGTGGTACAAAGCGGTTTTAATTAATTAATTTATTCATTTTTATTTTTATTTTCCCTTCCATTCTCTCTTGCTCTGGGCCCGCTTGCTCCAGCCTTTATTATTATTTTTGTTGTCATTATTATTTATATGTAAGTACACTGTTGCTGTCTTCAGACACCCCATAAGAGGGCATCAGATTTCACTACGGGTGGTTGTGAGCCACCATGTGGTTGCTGGGCTTTGAATTCATGACCTCCAGAAGAGCAGCCAATGCTCTTAACCACTGAGCCATTTCACCAGCCCTTTATTTTTTTAAATTATTTATTTCCATTTTATGTGAATTGGTTTTTTGCCTGCATGCATGTCTGTGTGAAGGTGTTAGATCTTGGAGTTACAGACAGTTGCAAGCTGCTATGTGGGTGCTGGGACTTGAACCTGGGTCCTCTGGAAGAGCAGTCAATACCCTCAACTGCTGATCCATCTTTCTAGCCCCACAGTTCTTTTATATAGTTAAAAAACAAACAAAACTGTTGCAGGGTTGGAGAGATGGCTCAGTGGTTAAGAGGACAGACTGCTTCCAGACATCCAGAGTTGTACTCCCAGCACCCACATGGAGGCTCACAACTGTTGGTAACACCAGTTCCATAGTATCTGATGCCTTTTCTGGGATTTGCAGGCACCAGGCAAGCATGCATTGCACATGCATACATACATGCAGGCAAAGCATGCATAAAATAAATAAATAATAAGCTGGGTATGGTGGCCATGTCTTTAAATCTCAGTGCTCCAGGAGGTAGAGGCAGACAGATCTCGGAGTTCAAGACCAGCCTGGTCTGTACAGTGAGCTTTAGTCTGTAGTCAAGGCTACAGATTGAGCCCATATCTCAATGTAAGTAACAAGCAAACAAAAGCTTTTTTTGCTCTGGGGCCAGGGATGGTGATACACACCTGACTGCAGCACTCAGGAAGCTGAGGCAGGATTGAAAGCTGGAAGTCAACACAGGCTCTAAAGTGAGACTCTTCGTCTAATAAACGCCCACCCAGTTGCTTCAGTCCTGTGGGTGTAGCTCCTGAGTGCACAGCGCTTGCTTTTGTACAAGCCATTTTTGGTCCCTAGCACATACCCTCTCCACCCAGGAAAAAGGAGCTAAGGTTTATTGCAAGAAACTAGGATACTGCTGGTCTTCCTATGGGGTCATTCTCCTCAGCTTCTTCAATCCTTTCCCTAATTCAACCACAGGGGTCCCTGACTTCAGTCCATTGGTGGGTGTAAGAATCTGCATCTTTTTCAGTCAGCTGCTTGTTGGGCCTCTTGGAGGACAGCCATGCTAAGCTCCTGTCTGTAAGCACATCATAGCATCAGTAATAGTGTCAGGCCTTGGAGCCTTCCCTTGAGATGGATCTCAATTTGGGCCGGTCACTGGATCTCCTTCACTGAGCCACCAACCAAGCATCATACACTAGTTAGTCTGAGGCCCTCAACACATATACAGCAGGGGACTGCCTGGTCTGGCTTCAGTGAGAGAAGATACACCACTTAAGGCCCCAGGGAGTGGGGAGGCTTGTCGGCGCTGTGGGAAGTAGGCATGGACATCCTCTTGGAGATGGGGGAGGAGGAGAAATGGGATGAGGAACTGTTGGAGGGCAGAACAGGAGGGAGATAATGATTGGACTGTAAAAAAAAGGACTAAAGATAAAAAAAGAGAATATATTGTATGTAAAAGTCTAGTTTCGGGGGCTGGAGAGATGGCTCATTGGTTAAGAGCACTGACTGCTCTTCCAGAGGTCCTGAGTTCAAATCCCAGCAACCACATGGTGGCTTACAACTATCTGTAATGAGATTTGATGCCCTCTTCTGGTGTGTCTGAAGACAGCTACAGTGTACTCATATAAATGAAATAAATAAATCTTAAAAAAAAAAGTCTACTTTCAGTAAAAAATAAATTAAAAAGCAAACCAAACCAAGCAGGACCCAAGAGGAAGGAAGGAAGGAAGGAAGAAGGGAGGGAGGGAGGGAGGGAGGGAGGGAAGGGAAGGAGGAAGGGAGGGAGGGAGGGAGGGAGGGAGGGAAGAAGGAAGGAAGGAAGGAAGGAAGAACAGAAGGAAGGATGGATGCAGGGCCTGGGGAGGAAGTGAAGGTTAAAGTAAAGTGAAGGCTTGAGCAAGCTGAGCTCACACCTCCTGCATCCACGTGTGGCCGTAACCCCAGTGGGTCTAGGTTTTGTGGCCAGCCAGTCGAGCTGACCAAGTGAGAGACTCAAAACAATGTTGGGGAAGACACCCCATGTTGACCTCTGGCCTCCATATAAAGTGCACTGCTTCCCCCCAATGCGTGCACACACACACATACACACACACACACACACACACACACACACACACACACACACACACAGAACTAGATCTGAGGAATGTTTTGATTATGAAAGGAATGCTTTCTCCATTTTCACAAGATGTTTATCTACCCTTTGCAGAAGCAGAAATTCCAGTGCTAGAATCGAATAGTAACTAAGATTTAAAAAGAAAATAAAACCTCCTTTAAGAGACTTGTGGTATCAGATCAAGTAAGATGTCTCACCTCTTACTCAAAGCAGGCTTATTCACACCAGTTTACTCCAGGACAGTACCTGGGGCATGGTCAGCAAATATCCACTGCTTTGGATACAGTTATTTTAACCACACATGCTTGAATGCCTCATAAGCTTGAACAGAACGGGTCTAGCTTGTTGCTGGTCGGTTAGGCTTCGGTACTTATCAGATGCAAGCCCTCCCTTCCTGCGTTCGGGAAGGCAGGCAGCTGGGAAACAGCAGCCCAAGGTTAAGTTTATGGACAAACTTCCACTATGTACCTATTTGTACAGACTCTCTTGAATATCAAACTTTGTTGTAAAAAGCCACTTCATTTAGTCTTCACAATAACCCAGGAAATAAACAGGTTTTACAGACTTCATTTTATCTATTAGGAAACTGAAGGTCTAGGAGGAAACTCCCCTTATCATCTACAGCATGCACCCAAGGCTACTGAACTGTTTCTCCTACTAGTTTGTATATCAGACATGGGCAATAAATCGACTTAGAACAACAGAATTATTAAGATTCAAGTGTCTTTGACTTATTCAATTTGGAACATTTCTAATCTGCTTTTGAAACTTTAAAAACATTTTTAGATTTTTGTGTTTTCCCTGCCTGTATGTCTTTGTACCAATGCATACCTGGTACCTGCAGAGGCCAGAAGGAATCAGTCCTCCCTAAAACTGGAGTTACATGTAAGGTGCTGGGAATGCAACCCTGTCCCTCTGCAAGAGCAACAAGTACTCTTAACTGCAGAGCCTTCTCTCCAGCCTCTACATCAGGAACGCTTTGTCCTAGTATTTCAAGCTGGTTTTGGTGGCACGTGTCTATAATCACAGCCTTTTGGAGGTACAGTAGGACATGAAGAGCAAGTTTGCGGTCAACTTGGACTACATGAAATTTTCAAAACCTCCACGATTATTTTTAAAGATCTCGTATCTCAGAGGACGCCCACTTATATACTAAGTTCCAGGGGCTCTAAGGATGGCAGGAAGGGACACATCATTAGAATATATTTTGAAATAAGTTAAACTTTACACACATGCACACACACACACACACACACACACACACACACACTGGCTATGTAGCCAAGGATCACTCTGAGTTGACCCTCCTGTGTTTACTTCTGAGTACTGGGATTACAGGCATGTTACCTACTGCACTTGGTTTTGAACTCCTAAATTCCTGCACCCTAGACAAGCAAGTTGTAGTTTAAAAACCACAGGGCTGGTAAGATGGCTTTCACACATTTGATGTCTAGAGTTTAACCCCCAACGTCCACATGGTGGAAGGAAAGAACTCCCAAGAGCTGTCTGTGACTTCCATACAAGCCACAAGACTCACATTAACACACATAAAAATTTAAAACAGGAGAGTGGTTCAGGGATTAAGTGCTTACTGATGGGGACTCCCAGAGACTGATCCACCAACCAAAGAACATACATGGGCTGGATCTAGCATCTAGCCCTCCTGCCCCCGATGTATGTAGCAGATGGGGTTTGGTTTTCATAGGAGTCTCCCAACAACTGGAGTGCGGGTTTAGCCTGTTGCCTGCTTATGGATCCTGGTCCCCTAAGTGGGCTGCCCTGTCTGGTCTCAGTGGGAGATGTGCCTAGTTAGTCCTGCAAATGACTTGAGGTGCCAGGGTGGGTTGGTATGTGTGTGGGGGAGGGGCTCCCCCTTCTTGAAGAAGGGAAGGGGGCATGGGGGAAGAGTTATGTGAGGGAGGAACTGGGAGGAGGTGGTGCTGTGATCAAAATGTAAAGTGAATAAATAGGGGGAAAAGTGCTTACTGCTCTTGCAAAGAGCCCTAGTTTACTTCTCAGCACCCAAGTCTGGTGGCTTACAATCACCTGTGAGCCACAGGGGATCTGGTGCTCTTCTGCACTCAATGTGCACATACCCACACAGAGATACACCTAATTAAATAGGTATTTAAAACTTAACTTCAAAATAGTGAAATTGGTACAGAGAATTAGTTTTAGGGTTGGTTCAACAGACAAAATACACTTAGTGAGCATAAAAATTCTTTATTCAACCTAATTCAGCCAGTATTGAGTTTTCTATATTAAAAAGAATTAGAAAAAAAATACAGCAGAATTAGCAAGGCAGTGACTAATGAAGCCACTTAATTATATATTCTTCAATCATTTGATAATGAACAACATTTTCAGCCACTTTGATGGAGTTAACTTCTGCAATAGAATTTTACTAATCACTAAATTTTATTAAAAAAAGTTTAAATGTGACATTTCTAGAAATAACAAAAAAAACAAATATGAAAATAAATTGGAGAACAGTATACTCACACATCCCCAGGTCTGCACTGGCTCTGTCCTCTAGGGCCCTGTCCTTTATAACTGTCCTGTCCTAGAACAGACTACCACCTTTAGGAGTTACTGAGGCCTAAAGAACCTACCCTTCCTCAACTAATCCTAGAAACTGTCTAAGTGTTACTTGCATTTTAGAGATGAATGTAATTGCGGCTGGGCAGCCACCTGGCCAAGGTTAAACACTACAGTTATTAAAACTTGAATTAGGAGCGCAATACAATCCATCCAGCTTTAAGTCTGCTGGCTTGTGGTTGGTTGGGAGGCCACCTTCCAGGGAGGACTGGCACATGGTGTTTTCTTGGACTAAGACTCTTTAGACTGAGAACTATTCAAATTCAGGGCTAGTGTTCACTCTGGACTGCAGGCACTTGTGGTTCCCTCCCCATAGCTCTATAAACCTCCTGCCCTCAAGAATAAGAATCACTTTCTTGGCCTTCATGGGCCTTGATGCCAATCAACCCAAGCAGCTGCTCCCCATCTTGGACATTAAAGTAGTACACAGGGAACTGAGTGCTTGTGTAACTGTGTTAAAGCTGCTCAACTTAAGATTATCCAGGAAATGTCAAATAGATCTTTTCACACTGGCAATTATAGAAGCCAGTATATTTCATAATTACAGCTGCATATCTAAATTATTTTTATAGATAATCAGAGTTCATGTTTTCTCTTTAGAACAACAGCAGTGTTAAGGTTAACTCAGTCAAATTGCCCCTTATACCCTGATAATTACAACTCTGGATGTTCAACAGTCATTCCTACAGCCACCATAAATTCAAAACGGAGATAACCAACGTAGAGATGCCAGTCTTTACTAAAATGTTATTTACAATCTATCTAACACAGCTCAATCTGTATTTGTTACACTTCTAAAGAGAAATATCCATTTCTCAGTAAGGGGGACATTATCATGCATCATATATACTGTGAACAGCATTATTTTTTGCATTTAAAAATTTTCATTTTAATAAATGAAAATAAGTGAAAAGAACATTCAGATTGCTGAACATTGTAATGGTCACTATTAAACATGACCTAAATAATTGAACAATGAATATAAAACTAGTTAAACAATGACTATTAAGGAGATCGCCCCCTTAATATGACAATTAAAATCTAAAAGGAGGGCTGGTGATGTAGTTCAATTGGTAATGTATACCTAGCATGGGTAAGGCCCTGGGTTCAACCACAGCATCAAGTTAAGAAAAGCAGGTGTTAGGGTGCTCACCTGTAATTGGGAGGATCAGGGATCAGGAGTTCAATGTCATCTTCAGATACACAGGAAGTTTGAGGTTAGCCTATGCTAGAGACCCTGATTCAAAAAACAAAACACCCTAAAAACATACATATTGGCTACCCTATAAACAGATAAAGTGGAAATCAATTACTCTGATCAATACTCCTTAAAGACTTGCTTTCACAGTTACCTCACTGACAGCTATTCACAGCACCATCAAGACCTCACTTTGGTTCAATCACTCTTTGTGATTTAGGATTCCCCAGGATTAGACTGCAAACTCTAAGAGCAAGTCTGTCTCATTCAACACTTGTACACCCCACAGCACCTTGCACAGGGGCTAGGTAAATGGGAGCCAATTAACAAACAAATATCTGAATAATTGAATCAGCAAAACCCCAGTAATTTTATGATCATTTATTTGCAAGTTTTCTCTGCATAAACTATGAACTGGCAACTCTAATTTCTAGAAATACAAATTTAAAACCACACTGAGTGATAAAAGGGTCTTCCACCTCATTTCCCTATCACTAGCTTCTGCTTCCCTCCCTCCTACCTCCTTTCTTAACCCCCTCCCACACATACACACACATACATACAGGCACACACACAGGATGACTACATGAGCCAAAATTACACTATGAACTATGAGATGTCACCATTGCATAAATAAAGTTTAATAGTGAAAAGCTCTTCGGAAGCCATCATGACCCTACACATCTTGAGATGTCACATGAGTTAAGGAAAAGACAACAAACTCTCTTTTGTTCAGATAATCATCTCAATGCTGACATACATTCTTGGGTTTGTTATTTATTCAGAACTAGTTTCCATTTCCTCATGTTAACAGAGGCTCCTCCTGTGTAGCACATAATCAAATTACACATGACAAAGTCCTCACAGTCCCTTCATCGAGTTGCTGTTCCTAAGAAAACACTGAACATGAGTATATACAAAAGAGGCGTCAGAATAAAACAACGTGTCCACTTTTAATATTTGTACAGTTTTATCTTTACATTCTTGTCTGGAAAAATATGAACAAACCCAGGTTTACCATGCTAAAATAATGGTTTAGCCGACTGCCGTAAAAGTAGTACATACAAATTACAGAGTTGACTCGTGTCCTTAGGTTCCGTGATTACTGAGAGGCTTTCCCCTGCCTGCCCTGCGTGCTTTATTGTATCTCTTAGAATATAGGAGCAGTAGCTGATCACAAGTCTCCACTAGGGCATTAGTGATGGAATCAGAACACAACAGACTCGGCAGGATGAGAGAGAGGCCTCAGAACAACCAGAAGTCAGTTTTATGCTTCTTCTTGCTCTGGATAATTTAGGATTTTGCGGTGTGCCTGACGTAAATATTGCTGCTGTTTGAAGTAAACCTTAAATGCTCCTTTTATGGCAACAAAAGCAATTCCACCCTAAAATAAAAAGGGAAATTAATTTTTTTTATAATGCAGGATTACATAAACAAGAAAAAGAATTTTACACCGACCACAAAAGACAGGCTTTGAAGCCAAATAAATCCTAATAACTGCCAAGTGAACCATTCTCTTCTATGAGGGCAGAGGCTGGGAAAGAGCAGACCTCAAGCAGGAGAGGAAGAGCCTCCGTCCCTGCATCGCTCTTGAGTAGCTTTCTTCCCTCGGAGTTCTACATACTGAGAGAAAGGAGAGTGCTGGCGCACTAAGTGGACTGCGACCAAGGAGGGCAAACAGGATGACAGCAAACAGCATGAGCCAGTTTCATCTCATTTGTTTATTTATAATGCTGGTACCGGGACTGAACCCAGAGCACAGTCCAGAGAGAAGGTACCCACAGAGAGGGTCCAGGATGTTAGCTGGCAGTAGGACCTGCTTTTCTATCTCCCTCAAGCTAAGCTGACAGTGGGATGATGGAGGGAGCAGCCATAGAGCCCCTACTGAACACCTCTCTCTTTAAAAAAAATACAGTTCGCTCTCATCTATATACTGCTTGAAACAAGTAATATTAAATCCATCTTACCAAGATTGTCCTTTGTAAATTTGAGTTAACACTACTGAACATCAGTTTACCAACTATTGTCGCAATAGTAGGAAAGACAAGGGCTCCACACAGAATTCTAGTAGCAGAGACATGATCTGCTAGAGGATTAGCTTCAGCTGGAATTCGAGGAACAGGACAACCAATCCCTAGAGGGGGAAAGGCAATATGTTAGAACTAGATTTTAGGAATAGCTTAAAACCAAACCAAACCAAACCAAACCAAAACCAAACCAAACCAAAACAAAAAACCTCCAAGCTTTAAGCGTTTTTTAAGCATCCATTCAACATGCACTGTATGTGGCCACACTCAGGACATTACCTGGAAATATGCTGCTCAAGATCTGCAGCTTATTTGAGTATTTGCGCCATAGTCTAAGCACATAGTCCTCCCAGCGAATCATCTTGCCGAGTATCAGCATGACAGGGATAGTAGGAAGTCCAATCAAAAGAAACAAAGGGTCAGCTCGCTCCATAACATCCAGCCCCTCTTTATGGCCTACAACCTGGGAAGCAGACAACATTTACTACAGCTATTATTATTTTTTTAATCTAAAGCAGTGGTACATATCTAAGTGGTATATATTCCATTCATTTTGTAAGACACATTTAGTTTCAAAACACAGAAACAGAAGTTTTTTTAAAAGCCTGAAAGCTATTAGTCTTGATTTATTTATAAAAAGTAATATTGGTGCTCAGTGGTTAAGAACATTAGCTGTTCTTGTAGAGGAACTGGGTTCAAGTCTTAGCACCCATATGGCAACTCACAACCACCTGTAACTCTAGTTCCCAGGGACATGACAAGCTGTTCTGGCCTCTGTGGGTACTACATACAGTTGGTACATACACATATACTACATGTATACAAAACAAACCTCAAACATAAAAAATAATTAAAAAAAATATTAAAGGAAGGAAGGAAGGAAGGAAGGAAGGAAGGAAGATCACCAGAAGCACAAGCCCTTTAGTCCCAATACTCAGAACACTGAGGCAGGTAGATTTCCGTGACTTGATCTACATAGCTGTCAGCCAGGGTTACACAGTGAGACCCTGCCTCAAAGAAAATAAAATACAGAATCGCCATCTATCTCAAGTGGGTGGTGGATAAAATCTGCAAGTTATTTCATTTTATGTTGGAATAAAAGAACTTTACAAAAATGCACTGATTATATCTCAATAGAGTCGTGAAGGGACATCTGAGTTTTGTTGTTATTTAACTTTTTGAGAGTCTCACTGTGTAGCTCTGGATGGTCTGGAACCCACTATATAGATCAGGACAGCCCCAAACTCAAAGGCTTTTCAAACTGCTTTTGCCTTCCAACTCCTGGGATTAAAGGCACACGCTGTATGGCAGCTGTCTTCCAGTAACTGACCACAATGACAAACACAAAGGGAAAGAGGGGAGGCTCCCACTGTGTGTTCTCTGGACAGTTTAAGAAACATAGAGGTGTTTGTCTGGCTACATATCAACTGAATCTACAAGAAGGGTGATACTAAAGACCATGGGTGGGGTGGGGTGGGGGGGTGTTCAAAAAGGATTCTTTCTTGGAGAAATTCTTGCCTATGCCTCTAAGAAGAGTTTACCTATGTTTTTTAAGGCCCTTGATCCACTCTGAATGGATTTTTGTACGGGGTAACTGACAGATTTAGATTTAGTTCTACTCTCCTTCAAGTGGATACTGTTTTCTCCATACTATTCTTTGAAAAGCTGGATTTTTCTCCTCAATGTATGTTTTTGTTTTGAAACATTGTTTGCTGGGATTAAAGGTGTGACTCAACACCTCTGATTGAAACCAGGTACAGTGATATATCCAGATTGCTCTTTCCGCTTAGCACTGTTTTGGCTATTGAGGGTCTTTTTAGTGCTTATGAATTTCAGGATTGCCTTTTCTAGTTCTGTGAAGACACTGGAACTTTGATGCAAATTATGTTGAGCCTATAGTTTGATTCTGATAACACAGACATTTATATATTAATCCTGCCAATCCATGAGTAAGGGAGGTTTTTCTGTCTTCCAGTTGTTTTCTTTTAATTTTATGTGTATGGTGTTTGCCAAACATCTGTTGTTATGTGTATGCCTGATGCCTGAAGAAGGTATTGAATTACCTGTAACTACTGTTACAGACAGCTGTGAGATACCAGGTGGATGCTGGTAATTTAACCTAAGTCCTTTGAAAGAACAGCATTATTAATCACTGGACCATCTAGACTCTAGACCCTTAATTATCTTCTTTAATGACCCAAAGTTACGTTTATTTTTAAATAGTCTGATTTTTTTTTTTTTTTTTTTGAGACAGGGTTTCTCTGTATAGCTTTTTTTTTAAGCTATTGTGAATGGAGTTTTTCTAATCCCTAAATGGTCTAAAGAACCAAAATAGTTCTCAAAGGAAGAAATACAAATGTCCAACACATATTAATATTTAAAAAGGTGTTCAACATCATTAGACATCAAATCAAAACTGCTTTGAAATTTTATCTTATTCCCATCAAAATGACTAATGTTAAGAAGACAATAAAGGCTGGCCAGGGAAGATATGGGAATGAGGAACCCTCACACTTGGCTAGTCAGAGTATAAACCAGTGCAGCCACTGTGGAAGTCAGTGTGCAAGTTCTTCAAAAACTAAAAATACAGCACCATCTAACCCAACTATAGTACTCTCGGTTATATAGCCAAAAGACCCTTAGGTCCATCAATATAGACGTGGATAAAGTAAATGTGGTGCACACAGCAACGACATTTTATTCAGCACCCTCTCAATTATATTTACAAGAAAATATCATTACTGGCAATTGTTATGTTAGACAAAATAAAGCAGACATATAAAATACTGCCGTTCCCTATCCTATGCAGAATCTAGATTTAAATTTGTGTGTGTTGCATGTGTTTTTGTTATAGAATTTAAAGGGGACTGTGCAAAGGTCTTTAAAGAGGGTAGAAAGTGGTGGTGGCAAGGTCAATAGAACATCCATTTCACAGGAAACCAGGAGAGGTCTCCTTAGAGGGAAGAAGAGATTCAGCAAAACAGGCAAGAGGGGAGGGGAAGGGTAGCAGGGAGGTAGGCTAAGAACAAAATATGACATATGCATAAAAAGGCCACAATGAAACCTGTTATATTTTGTATACTTTTTTAAAGTTAGAATTTTGTCAAGTGGTGCCCCAAAGCTGTAATCTTAGCACTTGAGGGGATAAGGTAGGAAGATAAAGTGTTTAAGTAAAAAGACATTGTTTAAAAAATAAAAGGCCAGGCAGGTGTGGTGGCATATTCTTTTAATACCAGCACTTGATCTGATTGAAGGTGGCAAAGGCAGGGGCTCTGAGTTCTAGGCCAGTCTGATCTACATAGGAAGTTCTAGAATAGCCAGGACTACATAATAGTGGTATCTTCACACAAAACACAAACAGCTCCTCAAACCAGCACTTGGGAGGCAATAGTATATAGATCTATCTTTGTTAAGTTTGAGATCAGCTAGGACTATATAGTGAGACTGTCTCAAAACAAATCACCAAACAAGCAAGCAAACACCCAACAAACACAAAAATCAAGCGAAAAATCTCATTCAAATCCCATAACTAGACTGGAGACATAGAGAAGTAATGATGACTAATGGGAACAGTGATCTGGCTGGTGATCTGTATCAACTCCAGAGTTGTCATCACAGAGCAAACTGAAAAGTGTAAATGTCAAGTCCCTAGCGGATGGCAAATCCTAGCGAAGGATATGCATTTAGCTCAGTTGGTGTACCATATAAACTGGGCATGGTGGCTGTAGTAGCTATTTTTAGTTGTGATTAAATACCAACAACAGCAACTTATGGGGTTCTTCTAGCTCACAGGTTGAGGAGACAGCTCAGCATAGTGGGAAAGGCATGCTGACTGGAGTCTGAAGCAGCTGAGGCAAGGCAGGCCACAGGCAGGAGGCAGAGAAAATGAGTACTATTCAGCTCCTTTTCTTCTTTTTACACAGTCTAGAACCCCGCCTCATGGAGCAGTGTTGCTCCATATTGAAGGTATGTGCCCCCATCTCAACTAACCTTATCCAGAGAATCACAATCAACAGTAGCCATCACCATTATCCTATGACTTGGGAAGGTGGAGGCACAAAGTTCTGAAGTTCTGGGCTACAAATCAAATCGGAGACAAGCCTGGCTACATGATAATCTTGTTCTCATCCATGTGTTACTTATGTTGATTGTGGACTTGACATAAACTAGTCTGCACTCCCCGGATGGACAGATGGAGACACGGGGACGGACACACACACACCAAAAACAAAAACAAAAACAAAAACAAACAAACAAACAAAAAAAAACCCCAACATCCCCCCAAAAAGAAAGAAAATTCTAAATACTGATTTATTGGAACATACTCCCTATCAAATGATCAGATAACTGCCTCTACCTCTAAAGATGCTGTATAGAGGACTGGAGAGATGGGTCAGAGGTTAAGAGCACTGACTGCTCTTTCAGAGGTTGTGGGCTCAAGTCCCAGCAACCATATAGTGGTCACAACCATCTGTAATGGGATCTAATGCCCTCTTCTGGTGTGTCTGATGATAGCGACAGTGTACTCACATGTATAAAATTAATATGTATGTATGTATGTATGTATGTATGTATGTATGTATGTATGTATGTTTTTCGAGACAGGGTTTCTCGGTGTAGCCCTGGCTGTTCTGGAACTTACTCTGTAGACCAGGCTGGCCTCAAACTCAGAAATCTACCTGCCTCTGTCTCCCAAGTGCTGGGATTAAAGGTGTGCGCCGCCGCCGCCGCCACCGCCGCCACCGCCACCACCACCACCACCACCACCACCACCACCACCGCCCGGCTAAGCATAGTTTTTCATGGTAAAAAAAAAAAAAAATGTAAGCCGGGCGGTGGTGGCGCACACCTTTAATCCCAGCACTTGGGAGACAGAGGCAGGTAGATTTCTGAGTTCGAGGCCAGCCTGGTCTACAGAGTGAGTTCCAGAACAGCCAGGGCTACACAGAGAAACCCTGTCTCGAAAAACCAAAAAACAATGCTTATATACTCGTACATGCATGCTTAGGTAAAAAATGCCCTCCCAAAACCTTTAAGTCACACAGTATCTATCTACTGTTCCAGCTAATCACTCATTTCTAGAATAAATGTTTCAAGTACGGCAGTACATACAAAGGTGATTTCTAAACAGTTTTACAAAATACATATTTGTAACGTGTTTTCTTGCTTATATGATATTAGTACTTCCACTCTATGAATCCAGATGACTTACATTTTCAAGTACCAGATTAAGACTTATAACAACAACTATAAATTCCCTTTATTGAGTTATAACTGTTTATGGAGCTTTGCGTTTGATTCATATTTATATAATTATGTAACTGTTCTGTAGCATTTCATCTATGTATATGTTGTTTGAAGCCAAATACTAAGACCTACCTAAAAATAAAAACAGAGTGGTTAATAACCTGCTGTAATTATATACACAGAATGCTTGCAGATCTCTACAGTTATGTGAAAAGATCACGATTCATTATGAAACAGAGAGTGCAGTTTAATATGAAATTAGCTCTAGTAGCTATCTGAGGAGATGGGGGGCCTAGGCAAACGAAGGACAGGAGGAGAAGACCTTTTCACTAGCTGACTTTGTGTAATACTCTATTTACGGTGTGCACGCGATCATGGTGAAGCATGCTACAAATCATGTGTAAGTTCAGAGAACAATTTCTTTGGGAGTCAGTCCCTTCCCTCCCTTCCTATCACATAAGTGTTGGGGACTGAACTTGGGTCACCAGGCTCTGGCAAGCATCTATCTCTACCTGCTAAGCCACCTTGTCGGCTCTAGTCTCTTTATGTAAAGTCTTATTCTTTAATCTTGATAGCATCATTATTTAAACAATCTATTTTAAAACTCCTAGCAAATATATAATAGACCTTCACATCAAAAGTAGTGTCACTGAATAGAGAATGGTGAACCTGCATCACTGTCACTGCTCCGTAAGTCACAGCTGTCCAATAGATAGATCCAACCATTATTCCTGCTGCAGCAAAAGGGCAAGCTTTTGAGATCAGTCTATCTGCAAGATCCAAAACATAAACGACTGGACCTACAATATAAAGAGAGAAAAGTTTCAACATAAGGTAGGGCTTTAAAATGACTTCTTCAATATTTTCTATAGCTAAAACATTTATATGAAGTTAGATGATCTAAAATTAGTCCTTAAATAATGGGTATTTTTAGATTTTTTAAAAATCATGTGCATGTGCGTGCGTGTGCTGGGCCCTCTGAACCTGGAATTACATATGGTTGTGAGCCTCCTCATAGATGCTGGGAATTGGACCCAAGTGCTCAGCCAGTGCTGTTAAACAGTGAATTTAAACAGTGAATCTCTTTAGCCCCACGGCTATTTTCTTAGAGCTAGACAAGTCAATTTATTTTACTTGACTTAAAATATACTCTAGTTGAAAATTATTTTCTAACAAGCTTTTAAAAAATGATTATGATGCCAGTATTTATTTCAACAGCTACATGTGCCAATTCTCAGTTAAATGCTTAGTATTTTTGGAGGTATTTTATTTGCCATTAAGTCCAATTTAATTTAGCTCTGGAATTTTCCAGAGAAATAGAAGTGTCTTAGATTTGTTCAAAATAAAACCAAGGAACTGGACATCTGCATTTAACCAGAGGTCTACGTAACTTGTTGGCTAAGTTACTGCTGAATACCTTTATACACAAACTGTTATTTAAGACACTTTCTTAGGAATGTATGAGCTCTGTCACTTGCTTTCTTGGAGCCTTCAATCTACAAAATGCTATAAACAAAAGCAGTTACCATCTTTGTACAAAGAAACTAGCATAGTAATTTGATGATGGAATAACTAAACATCCAAGGAAAAAAAATGTATCCTTTAAAGCCCCTGATCCAAACTCCCCACTGGCTTCTGGAGCCAGCCACTGTAAACAGAGGCGACACTGTGAAGTAAGGAGCATGGGGAGGGACGCTGAAGGCCTCTGGTTCCCATGTAGCTACTAGTCATTTGTAAGTGATAACTTAAATGACATTTAAAACTATAAGGTATTGGGGAGGGGGACAGTGAGCAGGTAAACTTAGTAAGTAAAAACTAAGTTAAAAAAATCTGAAAAAAAAAAAAAAAAAAAAAAAAAAAAACAAAAAAAAAAAAAAAACCAAAACAACACCCCAATAAGGTATTGGGGGGGGGGGCGCGCAAAGAGATAAAGTAAGCCTGATTTAGTGCTTTCTAACTTTATAGCCTCTGACAGCATTTGTCTTGTAGGATACCAAGTGCCGTGCTATGGGTAGTGTATGTATCATCTAATCTCAATCTACTTAAGACAGCTAGGTTTATCACTTCCTCAGAAGGCACAAAAAAATTTCATCTTAGTGAGCTACTTAAGACTCCAGATGGCAGCACTGGAAGCTAGACACCATGGGTATGTAATAAAAGCTGATTTTGAATTCTGTTATGGACCACAAGGCCTTCAAAGCTCCTCCTCTGGTCAACTCCATGTCAACAGTGCACATCCCGAAACCCAGTCACTCACTTGCAAAGCACACCCATGTCCCCATCACTAACTCAAGCCAGCGCTTCAGTTGTTCTCTTCCCATTCTCCTCCATCATTCACTTACTCCAAGGCTTATCTCTATCAGACAAACATGATATTTCATTTATCTTAAAAAATGTTATTACAATGTTGGAGTGTAGGTAGGTGCTTCAAGGAAGATAGAAGACACCTTGAGGAGCTGGTTCTCTCCCTCTACCATGTGGGTCTAAGGATGAGCAGGCTTGCTTGGGGCAAGTATCCTTGTCTGCTGAATCTTTTCACCAAGTCCCTTAAAGTCTTGAGATAGGCACTTAGTGTGTAGCCCAGACTGCCCTTGAACTCACAAAGGTTGGTCGACGTTACCTGCCCAGTGCTGGCACTAAAGGCACCATCCTCCAAAAACCTTTTGGTCCTTCCTGTCCCACTACTCCCTCTCTCCTTGATTCTTCTGAGTAAACTACTTGAAATCATTCTTACTTTCCATGAACCTATCACACTCAAGCTATCCCTGGCATCACTGACACCCTCCACATATCTACATTCAATGACCTAACCTCAGTCCCACTTAGTCATACGATCAGGGCACACACGACATATTTTCTTTCTGACATGTGGTTGGTTCTTCTCTTTCCAGGACATATTTAATTGATCCCTTATCAGTTTCCTTTGCTGGTTCCTTCTTTACTTCAGTAAAGTTCCCTCTGCCAATTCCAACCACACCACACTTCCTTCTTTGTGGTATTTCTTTTATTCCTAAAGCATTTTCATGGTGGAACATACTTTATCTATTTTCATTATTAGAACAATGGCTCGAGAACCACTGGCCCATGGCCAGATCCAACCAGCTATTTTTGTAACTAATGTTTTACTGAAAAAATGGCCAGACGTAGAGCCTAAAACATATTTATATAGGAATTTACAGAAGAGATCTGCTTATTCCTGCATTGAAACACAGACTCATAAAAGGAAAAGATCTGATTTACTTACTGATATATTTCAAATTCTTATAGTTCTCAAGTATTTGTTTAACTGAACTCTCTTAAGGTATGTATATAGTAAATGAAACTATCTATTGGTAGTTCAGTGATATAATTTATATAAAAGTCATATGTACTTAGATGAAAACAATTCCTAAAAGGCAGACCACAATTATCTTTATGCCTAGATGTCTGAATTGTTTTTCTAACAGACTATAGAAAAATATGCCAAACTAGTGTGATTTTTTTTTTTTAACAAAATCCCCAGATCCTTATACTTTCTTTTGGAAATTTTGTGACCATCCCTTGGGTTATATGTAAAACACATGCCTGGTAAAATTAGGGAATGGGCTGAGTTACTTAGTTCTATATATTTCCTGACAAAATTCTTGTCTTGTCTTTTATCTTAATTTTATGTCACCTAAATCTTTCATTACTACCAGACAGACAGACCAGTCTAAGATTAGTTTTAATATTTTGAAGGAAGAAATAAATACTTAGTATTAAACATACCATTACGATAAAACGCCACCCAGAGGAGATATTTCTATGAACAAAAGATTATCTAAGGCAAGCATTTTGCTAAAAAAACACTCACTGAAATCCTCTGAATGATACCCCCAATCCCATGTGCTAATCAGAAAACTCGGTGCAGTTGCCTCATGACCAGGGGGTGGGGGATGATAATTTTAGGAAAATAGTACCAGGTTACAACACAAAGAGCTATGGAGTATTGGAGGGGGAGAAAAAAAAATCCTAGCCCTTGAAAACTCTTGTCCTAATAGGAAAGAGAAAGCATGAATAAAATGCTCAATACCAGTTAACTAAGGGCACACAGGTTTCAGTATTTTAGAAATGCCATATTAGCGTTCAGCACTGATGGATGACTAAACCCAGGACTCCATGCATGCCGAGTATGTGTTCTGCCTCTAAACTTCACCCCCAGCTCCCCAGTCTGCATAATTGAATTTTCAATGGCATGGTGGGTCTGGCACTTTTAACAGTACGTCCATTGTACACAATGGACGGCGATTGAAGCTTTGAATCAACACTGATTTTTAGAAATCTAATAATTTAAAGGCTACTAGAAAAGCCTGTAATTAAAAAGAAGCTTACTGTGAATGCTCTTACATAACAATGATTTTTACAAAGACAAAAACTATCCTAATATTCGAGGTTAAGTTTAAATTTTTGCATTTCAAATTTAAGTGAGAAAGAAAATCAAACCGAAACTTTTAGGTAAACATATTAGGCTACTCAAAAAGGAGTAATCAGTTTTGTTTCAAGACACTGCAAACATACCTTTGCTACAGCAGTGATTTAGATTCAGGTGGAGCTGGGTGTGTTGCCACAAACCTGTAAATCTTGTACTTCCATCCTACGGCTAAGGCTGAATGATTTTTAAAGATTTATTATTTATGTGCGTGCCTGAGGAAGTCAGAGGGGTATTAAAACCTCAGGAGCTCAAGTTAGAAGTGAGTTGTCCAACACAGGTTCTGAGACTCAAACTCAGGTTCTCAGCCAAGAGCAGGCAGCACACCTGAGCACTGAGCCATCTTTCTACCCACCTATTCTAAGTTTTTCTTTCTTTCTTTCTTTCTTTCTTTCTTTCTTTCTTTCTTTCTTTCTTTCTTTCTTTCTTTCTTTCTTTCTTTCTTTCTTTCTTTCGTTTTTTTCTAGACAGGGTTTCTCTGTGTAGACCTGGCTGTCCTGGAACTCACTCTGTAGACTAGGCTAGCCTCAAACTCTCAAACTCAGAAATTCGCCTGCCTCTGCCTCCCAAGTGCTGGGATTAAAGGCGTGTGCCACCACGGCCCGGCCTTTTCTTTCTTTTTAAAGGATGTCTCATTACACAGCTATGGCTGTCCTAGAACTCACTAGTAGACCAGGCTGGCCTTAAATTCATAATCTACCTGCTTGCCTCTTGATTATTTACAGTGTTTTAAAATATTATCTTGCACTTAAAATGAGAACACCTAGGGCTGGAGAGATGGATTAGTGGTTAAGAGCACTGATTGTTCTTCTAGAAGTCCCAAGTTCAATTCTGAGCAACCACATGATGGCTTACAACTATCTGTAATGGGAACCAACAAACCTCTTCTGGTGTGTCTGAAGACAGTTACAGTGTATTCATATACATAAAACAAATACCTAAATCTTAAAAGAAAAAAAGAAAAACTCCTTAGGCTATTCTTTTTCTCTGTGACAGTCTCACTGCATAGCTTAGGCCACTCTTGATCATCCTATGTGGTCTAAGGTGGCCTTGAACTCTATATCCTTCTTCCTCTCCCAAGTGCTGGGATTACAGAGATGTATCGATTACCAGTCAGTTCATCTTTTTATGCTTATTAAAATTAGTGATGTGTGGGCTGGAGAGATGGCTCAGTGGTTAAGAGCATTGACTGCTTTTCCAGGGATCCTGAGTTCAATTCCCAGCAACCACATGGTGGCTCACAACCATCTGTAATAGGATCTGATGCCCTCTTCTGGTGTGTCTGAAGACAGTGACAGTGTATACTCACATATATAAAAATAAATAAATCTCTAAAAAAAAAAAATTAGTGATGTGTATGAACATTCCTCATGTGGTCCACAAATCCCAAAAGTCTGGGAACACTACTTTCTTCACTATACTACCTGGCTTTTATGCAAAGCTCTTTGCTCACATCCATGAAAACAGGCAGACATTTTTACCTCCCCAACCTTGTATTAGAAAAGCATTTCATTATCGACATCCCTAGAATGTGTATAGCACCCGCCAAGAACAGTAAATCTAATGATTGCTATTTTTTTTCTATGAAGCTGGGTTTCTTCCATACCTCTTCATTATTGGTAAGGTTAATATTAAAAATGTTTTTAAGAACAGCAAGGCATACATTCCAAATAAAAATGACACTAGCTCAGAAACATATGGCTGTAAATGAACAGAGTGATACTTTTTTCCAGGTTAGTCCCATTCTCAAAGACTTCTGGTTATTTTCATGTCCAATAATGCCCAGGAAAGGGGGTAGTTTTCCTGAAAGATAACAATATAAGCTGAATTCTCAAAATGAACTTAACTTTATTGGCTCAGTGGTAGAGCAAGAACACTTGCCTACAATGGAAAAGACACACAGTTCGGTGCCTAGCCAAAACCCAAAGCAAAACTTTAACTTTCTGTTTTTGTTTTTTAATAAAAGAATCAAGGAATATTAGAATACTCACTGCTGCTTTTTCTCATAAACTGTTTCTAAAGAAAGATGCTCCTTGTATCTATCCCTCACCCCCCTTTTAATCTATATGCACTCTCAGGGGTAATCCTCAGAAAGACCATCTAATCTCAGGGTCTGTCATCGGCCTGATCAAGTAACACAGACTGGCTGGACAGTGCGCCCCAGGGATCGTCCTGTTTCTGCTTCTCCAGCACTAAGGTTACACGTGTTATGAGAACCAAACTCAAGTTCCCGTGCTTGCCAGGCACTTGACTGACAAAGCTGTATCCCCAGCCTTAAGTCAGCTCTCTTGTTCGGTTATATCCATAGTCAGTCATAAAAGTCCTTTTGTTCTCAAATAAAAATAGTTAATATACTGACAAATAGGCAAGTCCAGGGACTTGTTAAAGATATTGTAAATGGTTAGCAACTTAAGTGTTTGACATTTGGAGAGGGAAAATACATTCACAAAAAAGCAAAGATAAAGAAATTATTTAAAAATAAATCCGAGGAACTGGCGATTAAAGAACATTGACTGATCTTCCAGAGGAACTGGAATGAGCTCCCAGTACTCACATGGTGGCTTACAATCATCACACTCCAGCTTCAGGGACCCAATGCCCTCTTCTGGCTTCCTGGGGCACTAGGCATGCACACAGTCTATACATTGATGTGGGCAAAACACTCATACACATAAAAACCTATCAACCAACCAACCAACCAACCGGCCAGCCAGAGAGCTTGGTGCTGTTGATCATAACGGCAGCAATTGGGGAAGATGAAGCAGGAAGACTGTCATGAATTCCAGGGATACAGAGTGAGACCTTGTCTTTTAATTACAGATGGACACACGAGCATACACACACACACACACACACACACAGAGAGAGAGAGAGAGAGAGAGAGAGAGAGGAGAGAGAGAACAGTGAACATGTCTGTGTTGTTCTTAAATCAGTCCTTACCCAGCTTTGGAAACACTATTAAGTACTCGGCATTGCACTGAGGACAGGCCACTCTGGCTGTGCTGTTTCCTCTTTGCTTTTCATCTACCCAGCGTTGCAGACAAGCCTGGTGAACCCACTTAGTAGATCCTCTGCACCTGCATGGTCTCACCCATTCAGCTGTTCTATCATCTTCATCGGTGGCAAAACATACCCAGCAACTTCTGTAAATGAAGAAAGAAATGTTTTACCTTTAGGGTTCCAGCCTCCTGCACATGAAGCTCTTAGCTAATGAGATGGAACTATTATGTAGTATTGTACAATTCCTGTAAAAAAATATAAAGCCAAACAACCAATCTATTCCCAGTAGAGCTTTTCTTCTGTTTTGTTTTTTATCTACAGAATCTATTTTCTGAATTTCCTCTGACTAGTGAACTAGCATACAGAAACAGTTTCAAGTATCTTTTGCTTATTAAGACCTCTTGAACTTGGAAAAACAAAGTGTTAGTGTTTTCATATACAGTTCCCCTACCCTCTCAAGCCAAGATTACAAATATCCTAGGCAGAATGCTCTGAGGTATATTCTCAGATCACTCAATTTTCAACTGAAGAAATCAAACAATTTTTAAAAAGCCCACTCCTTTCTCTTAATGGTAAAAGATGGCTATAGGAAGAAAAAGGACATCACAACAACTTCTTTTCTGTCTCTTGTGTTTTTCTTTTGAGACAGTGCCTCACACGGCCTATGCTGACCTTGAATTCTTAATCCTCCTGCCTCAAATATCTAGCTAGGATCACAGGCATATACCTGCATGTTCCACTCCATAATAACAGCTTTAAGAAGTACAAGCGTTGAGTGTAGTAGCTTACTCCCATCTATGAAGCCAGCACTTGGGAGACAGAAGACACCTCTGAATTCAGGGAAGCCTGAATCACACAGCAACATCATCTTATAGGCTGAGAGTGGAGGGTTCTAAGTTACTGGTATGGCAAATTCACAGGGCCCTTGGTTCAATACTGCCACTGGGAAGAAGTGATGAAGAAAGGACATAGGGATAAATGACTTTAGGATGACAATATGATAAATTCGGATCTTTCTAAGTTCAAGGTCTTAAAAAGAAAAGATACTTGAAACTATTTTTATACTCTAATTCACTAGTCAGAGAAAATTACTAGAAAGATGGATATAAGAAAAAGTTCAGAAAAATAGATAAAACTCTATGGGAATAGACTGGATGTTAGAATTTCCAAATTTAGATTTTTCCCACTATCACAGGTAGAATTACTTTTATGTTTATATTTAAATAATTCTCTTTTTGCAAGCAGTGATGGCCCAGGCCTTTAATCCCAGCATTCAGGAGGCAGCGACAGGCAGATCTCTTGAATTTGAGGCCAACTTGGTCTACAGAGCAAGTTCCAGTAAATCCACTGTTCCTGAAAAACCAAAACCAACCAACCTAACAAACAAAAAAACCCAAAACCCAAAAAACCCCAAAACAAAAAACCCCACAAAAGACAAAGAAAACAAAAAAAAGACCAAAAAAAACCAAAAAAACAAAAACAACAAACCACCCCCAACTAGTAATAAAATAAAAAAAAATCTATTTTTACAACTATAGTATAAAGAACCTACAAGTAGAATTCATTCAACAAAACTAAGTAGGCCCAAAGTCTACATTTCAATGAATTTTTAAAGGACCCTCTCTCATAGTTGGGTACTAGTCTACAATATATGGTTGACTTTAATTGAAAGAAGTAAAACCTCAGAGAAGGGAACATTACTGTATAAAATAATAGAGAAGTCCCATAGACTGAAGCTGCAGCACCCAGGCAAACAAGGCCCGTATGTATGTGAAGAATGTGGGTAAAGATCCAAAGGAGAACAAGGCAGGATAAACATTAGGGGACGAGGAAGGACTGAATTCAAGTAATGGACACTGTTTTCTAGTTCTGTCATGGATTCCTTTCCCCTAAGCTTTTGGTGATAGATAAGTGTATACAAAGTATTCAATAGTGAAAGTGTAAACCCAACATAAGCTTCACAGTGTCAGAATGGCTATTCTAACTAAATAACTCTATGGAGTAGCTAATTTAAGTACATTTTTTCTGGTTGGACACAGTGACACATTTGTGCAGTTCAGCAACTTGGGAAGCTGAGACAAGCCCAAGAAGTTGGAGGCAACCCTGGGCAGCAAGACACGGTCTCTACTACGACCATCAGCTATGCACTATGTGGATGGGGCCTACCTACCTCTGCTTCCTGGGCAATAGGATTAAAGGCATGTACCACCAAACCTTTAATCGAAACTAAGCCTGGTTCTCAACACATTTAAAGTATTTCATGAAACCTCATTTTTCTTGCATAATTATATTGAATTCACAATTCCTTTTTTCTGTTACTTTTTTTTTTTCCAGATAAGGTCTCATGTGGTCTAGGGTAGCACAAATACTCTATGCAACTAAGGATAACTAAACTTCTGAACCACTTGCCTCCACCACTCTTTACACTGGGGATGAATTTGGACTTTGTGTATATTTGGCAAACACTCTACCAATTGAGTCACACCCCCAGCCTCTACACAAATTTTGACATTGATTTAACTCACAGAGAACCCCCTTTCCTCCACTGAAGTTTGTGTAAGTGGGAACTATTTCTAATTAAAGCTTGTTACTTACTGTGCTTTTCACTTAGATAACTGGTTTCTATTAGAACAACTGGCTTAATATGCACAGTGGGAAAGCCTGACTGTATAGTCAGGTACTACAAATGATGTGTTCCCAGCCCTTGTAGAAAACCTTGGATTTCAATATGCACTTCAAGTAAAAACTTTCAATTAAAACAGGGGAAAAAGAGGCAAAATGTTTCAGTGGGTAAAAGAACCTGCTACAAAGTCTGACCATCTGACCCTGGCATCTGGGACACACATTTCAAAGAAGGGAGCCAACCTCTGACCTCCACATATGCAAACTAAACTGAAAAACAAAATTACAAAAAACTATGGGCAACTCTCCCTTGTAGAAACACTTACCCATACTTGGATATGACTTAGTCTCTGGGACTCTGAGAAACCCACATACATATTCTCAAATATGCTTTTTTTCCTTGAGCATCACCTCTTTGTTCTTAATCCTCATGCTGAAGCCAGTATTAAAGTATCTTTAATAATATCTTCAACTCTGCTTCATTAAAAAAAAGTTACCATGGTAAAATATCCAAATCATAAAACTTACCACTTTAACCACTTTACAAGTACAATTCAATTAAAGTAATTCACATTAGTGTGGATAGTCACAGGATGACTAACATTTCTGCATAAAATTAGAATTGCTAAGTGTATTAGCAAATAGGGGAGCTGAGATGTTGCTAGCATAAATATATATTTAATATAACAGGTAATTTTCTAAGTTTTTTTGTCTATTTGTCAAACTGAATACATATTTAACAACAAAATGACATAATAGCTAAAACTTCCTATGTTGTCTTGTTTTTTATTCTGAGGAGAGAACATGTAAGTAGATAAGTAAGACTACATATCTATCAGAATGATTATCAGTGTTAAGTAAGAGATGGGAATGTGGTTGTGGTACAGTGCTTACCTAGCATGCATGAAGCCCTGGGTTCAATTCCCAGCACTGCATAAACTGAGTATGGTGGAGGCAGGATTAGTCATCTTCCTCATAAATTACACACACACACAAACACACACACACACACACACACAGAGGTTTGTTTTCCTCAGTATTTTATAATGGAAAATTTCAAGCTTTCTTAAAAAAAATTCGGAAGGGTGCAGAAAGAATGTAAGAGTTGGGAGACAAGGAGTGCTGTGCATTTGGTCTTCTGCTCCTGCACCTCTGTAGCTGTGGTTATCTACATAAGATCTACACACCATTGCATCAGGGATAGAGGAGGGACTCAAAGCCCCAGGCCTACCCTGAACTTCCGACACTGCTGCTAGAGGAGGAGGGAGTGAACTCAGTGGTGTGCTCACTGATAACTTGCCCATACTCCTGTAAATAACCTGGACCCATGCTTATGCAAGCAATCCTAATTAAATTTAGTGGAATACACACTCGCTCGCGCGTGCACACACACAGCGAGAGAGAAGAGAGAGAAATGAGGGGGCAATGGGTCACAGAATGGGAAAGGACTTTGGAAGAAAATGCTCAGTAGAGGATGGGGATGAGCTAGGGTGATGGGAGTGGAAAACGACTACAATAAGTTATATATGTTTCTAAAAAGGACAGCCAGAATTCCCAAGCTTCTGTAAATGCTTCATTAGCACTCACTGGCTTTTATGAAAACCTCCAAAGAATATATGAGAAGCCAAGACAACATCTAGACATAAAAATGTTTCTAAATGTCACCACATAAAAGTGAAAGTGGAATGTCACCAGAGCAAATAATTAACTCTGCAACACCAGAATCGAGTCTCATTTAACTGGAATCGATGTGGCAGGCAGTAATCTCTCTGGGCATATTTACTATGACACATCTAGTCAAGTATGATAAATTATAATGAAAGAGAAACCTGAGAAGAGACCAGACTCCTAGACAACTGGAGAAACTGACAAGTTCATTAGTTCTAGAAGAATACCTGTTAAGTATCAACGATTTACGTAAATCTTGTCCTAGGATTTAGAATAAAATATGAGGGAGTAACTTCTTGCCTTCTTCCCTGATGGACCTTTGATGGCCCCCTCCTAGCCCCAGTAGTTAATGGCTATAACCTCAATCAAGAGAGGCCCTTCATTTAACAAGTTACAAAGTTGGATCTTAACTGCATAGAGAGCACCACCTGCTGAAGTGGGTGGCAAGTTAGTCTATTTAGAGTTGCAAGCAACCACAAACACTATGAATTAGTTTGAACAATTGGTCAGAACAGCAAGCAGCTGCCCTTTGTGAAAAGGTGGGTTTAATTTAGTCTCCAAGAACTCTCTGGCTGGAATTTAAACGGCAGAGGGCAGTGCAGTAGACTTTTTCAAAGAGTTTTACTGGCTGGAGACCCCAGGAATGGGCAACTGGCCCCAGTACAAGCCCAAACGTTTCTGGGAACTCAACGATCGTCAAGTGTGCTACGTGTTCAATGTTGCATGCATGTGGCTGTTTTCCATAACCTCTACTCTAGTGTGACCGACCGTTAAGGCTCCCTTGTGGATATTCTGACCTTACGGTTTGGGGGTAGGGATGGGATTGGGGGGAGGAGGGAGGCTTTGGAAGGAGAAACGAAACCTAGGCTTTTTAAAAAGAATGCCTATCCTTGCATTGTGGAAGTGCAAGGGACCATTCTCCAGAATGATAATCGGGTTCTTCCCAGTGGCATCGCTGCCAAACCCTTTACAACATAGGGGAGGAGGGGAGAAATAGAAACTAATACTATAGGTTAACAATAGAGCCTCTTCGCCTCAAAAAACAGGCTTTCGGCCAAAGTACACCTCCCTCCTTTAACTAAGTTTCTAAGTCTACGACCCAGGCCGCTCGTCCGCTCTTCCCTCCAGTGCCATCTCCAAACTCAGAGCCCTTCTCCCGGCCTCCGGGCGGTGGAACTCTCGGCGGACGCCAGGATCCCCGCTCTCGGGGCCTCGAGGCCAGCATGGGCAGGCCCAGGACGAAGGCCGGCGGTTCCCGGCCCCACGCTGCTCCTACCTGTCCAGCATCTGTTGAAGGGCTTGGTCCGGCATCTTCCGCGGAGCCGGCGAGCTCGGCCCTCGCCCGCAGCCCCGCTCAGGGCCAGGCCACGGGACAATAGCACTGAGAGGCGGCGGAGTAGGCCTCAGTCCCACGGCGGCCGCGGCCCCGCCACACAGCCTCCCGGCGCGGCTCCCAGAGGCCCGCGGTGGCTGTGCGCGGCCGGCGGGCGACCGCAGAGGGCGGCGGGGAGCGAGGAGGAGGAGCCTGGGGCCGGGAGGCGGCGGTCGCGGCCCGGGTTCCTGCCGGTCAGCCCAGGGTTCCGGTCCATGGACCGCCGGGTCGCCGAGCTGCTGCCGGCGGAGGAGCTACCTCTGTGAGGTAAGAGTCGCCGCCTCCGTGCGCGCCGGGGTCACGACGCAGAGGCGGCTCGGAGCAGCCTGGGAGATGTAGTCTTCGGACCGTCCCCGCTAGAGGCTGCACAGCCCGCCGGGACCCCCGCCGCCGTGCCCGCCGCCGCCGGGCCGGCGCCCTCCCGTTTCCTTCCTCCAGGGGGAAAAAATGTCCTTCGGGCCGCTGTCCGGGAAGCGGCAGCATGTGGCGCTCCGCTGTCAGTAGCAACAAGGTCAGCGCCCCTTCTCCGCGTCTTGCTCCCTCAGCTCTCGCGCTCAGGTGGGACAGAGCCAGGTGAGGGGTGGCGGCGTGGAGGGCCAGTTTCTGGGCCGGGTCAAGCACGCCGGGCCGCGGCGGCGCGAGGCCGGGTGCTCGGGTCAGCCTCGGCCGCGTCAGAGCCCATCTTCGGGGAGGGACGGGTAGCTTAGTGCGAGGCTGCTCTGGAGGGGCGGGTGGGTAACCCGACGGTTCGCACCGGAGTCTCTCTGAGTGTGTTGGGGACATGGGGATGGGACCCGAGAACCACTTTGCCTGTCCAGGAACCTTCTCGGAGGTGCTGTCGCCCAGCCTTCGAGGGCTTGCGGGCAGCCTCCAAAGGGGACCCGCTGGTGAATAAACAGCCCTTGCTTGCTCAGCTGTGGGTTGTCAGGAGTGTTTGTTTCTTTCGGCAGCTGGTCACGGTTAACCATTTCTAGTCTCCTTGACACTTCCAAGCAGGTGGATCCGGGGCGAGGGATCAAAAAAGGGAGAAGTCACAAATCATCCCTCTGTCTTCTCTGACGCCGGAAGGGATAGCTTTGGAGGGAGGAAAGAGCTGTTGTTGACTTAAACAAATGCGTAATTTGGACGACCTGTGGCGTTGTTTAGCGCTGTGATTGGTGGGATGTTTTTGGTAGTTTTCCGTTGGTTATGCTTACATTTTTGCTACAAAACGTTTGATGTTTCTTTAAATGAAAATATGGCATATTTGAGCCTGGAATGGTTTCTCAGGCCTGTAATCCCATACTTGGGAAACTGAGACAGAAGGATTGCCTGGAGTTCGAAGCCACCTGGTCTGTATAATGAATTCCAGAGTAGCCTACAGTCTAAAACAAACAAACAAACAAGCGAGCAAGGGTATAGTAGGTGTCCAATCCTGTAAACCCAGCACTGGGGAGGAGGAGGCAGGAGGATTAGGAGTTCAAGGTCAACCTCCATTACTAATGAGTTTGAGTCTGTCTCAAAAGAACAAACAAAAAGCTTTGTAGGCATGGCCTGCAGATCTGGGAGGTTCTTCACAAATTCAAGATCGGTCCGGGTTACAGAGAGACCCTGTCTCAAAACAGTAACCATCAAACTTACTTCTGTTTGCTTTAGTTTTTCTTTGGCAAGGACTATGTATCGGCAGCACAAGGATGAGTCAACCTTGAGATCCTCCTGTCTAGAGCTCCCTAGATCTGGAATTATGTAGGCATGGCCCACCACACACAGAACTGACAGGCTTTCAAAATTCTTGCTTAATGTAGTTTTTTTTTCTACAATCAGTTCTTATCTGTGTAAATCTATTTTTGTACTAATATGTACATGGTCAAGATAAATAAATAAAATACATAAATTTATTTGACCTCCAATTTCTGAAATATGCATTTTATGTTTATTTGTCATTCCAGGGATGTCTCACTATGCATCCTTGGAATTCACTAGGTACAGTAGGTTAAACTTCAACTCACAGAAATTTGCTTTCCTCTGTCTCATGGGATTAAAGGCTTCTACCAATACACAAGGCTATTTTTATTATTTTTTTTGTGGGGGTACATGTATGTGTGCAGAAGTGTAAGGTTTGCTTTGGGTGGACTCATTTGTTCTCTAGACTGAGTTTCTCAAAGAACCCAGAGCTTGGTTGCCTAAACCAGCTGGCCAGTGAACTCCAGGGATTCGCCTATCCTTGTCCTCTCTGGTGCTAGGATTGCTGATGCCACAGGTACACCTGGCTTTTATATGGGTACTAGGGGCTAGAACTTGGGTTTTCACGATAACATGTACTTTACATCTAGAGCCCCTGGAAGCATGGTTTTATGAAATATTTTAGGATACTATAATTAATATTCCTTCTCATGGAAAAAGAAATAGGCCACCTACCTTTGGAAGGAAAATGAGTAGGTTAAGCAGGATATATAATAATTTATTGTTTGTTTTGTGTGCTATGTGAGTCTTCTAGTGTATGTCTCTCTTTTAAGCAGTTAACCATGTGAGAGATAGACCGACACAAAATCCATTTAGCTTTGTGATTTATACTGAGGGGAAGTCTCATTTCTTCTCAGCTTTTTTTTTTTTTTTAATGTTCTTGTTTGTTTTGTGTGTTTGCTTGAGGATCTTACATAGCACAGTCTGGCCTGGAACATAAGTAAAGGGTGATCCAGATCATGATTTTCCTGCATCTGCCAAGTGACAGGATGGCAGTTACCAACTGTGACGAGCTCTTCTCTTGTTGCTTTTCTCTTCTTTTTTTTTTTAATTATAAATTGATTTATTCTTATGTGTATGAGCGTTTTGCTTGGCATGCATATTTCTGTACTGCATGCATTGCCCATTGAGTCCAAAAGGGGCATCAAATCTCTTGAGACTAGAGTCACAGATAGTCACAAGCCACCACATGAGCAATGGGAATCAAACCTGGGTCCTCAAGATGAGTAGTTAGCTCTCTTAACAACTGAGCCATTTCTCCAGCCTCTGTTAGTTTGTCATCACTCCCCCCCCCTGCTCCCCCCCCCCCCCACCAGTTATTCTTTTCAGACAGGATCTTGATATGTAGCCCTGGCTGGCATGTAGCTCACTAGATGGCTGGATTGTACTCCACCTTGCCGAAACCCTCTTCCCTCGCTTCCTGAATAGTGGGATTATAGGTGTGGTCCGCCATGCCTGCCCCCTCCTCCTTTTTAAAGATTGGGTTTTATTCTGTAGTCTAGGCTGGTCCACATAGTCCACAATGTCCTTTAACTGGTGGTAATCTTTTTGCCATAGACTCTCAAGTTCAGAGATCTACAGGGATGACCCATTATACCCTACTTTAGAATGTGTATTTTACCCTAAATTGGAAAATATGATTTAGTTTTATGATCACAAATCCCATTTACATTAGCCTTATTTCAAAAAAAAAGATTTTATATTTATGTTTTTAATGAAAAGTCAATTTCCTGTCCTTTTAAAAAACCTTAATTAGTAGAGAATAAATTCTGTTTGGGGGACTGTGGGTATACATCAATAATAAGGCATTTGTTCAACATACCCAAGGCCCTGGATTTTGCTCCTTATCCACATTAAGAAAAAGAGAGAGAAGAATGATATCTGTATAAACTGAAAGACAGGAGCTCAGTGGATAATATTGCATGTCACCGAGCCTGTTCAACCCTCCCCCACTCCAACCCACATGGTGGAAGGAGAGAACAGGTTGCTGAAAGTTCTCTGACATATACACTACTGTGGAACATATGTGATCCCTCTCCCCAGTAAATAAATGCTTTATAAAAGAAAAATGTAAGAAGCCACTTATAGACTAATATATAAAGCTGGATCTTGTGGCTCACATCTGTAATCCTAGCACTCAGGAAAATGAGGCCAATTTGGGTTACAAATTTAGTTCGAAGCCAGCTTGAGGTACAGAGTGAAACCTGTCTCAAAATCAAGAAACAATCTTAAAAAAAAAAAAAACAATAAATATCACTGAAAAGGGAAAAATGTAAAAACCTCATTTTTGTATTAGTATAGGTCAGAATCATGATTAATAGAATTTATAAATTCTTGCATTTGAAATGAGTCACACATATAGACTGAATTTCAATATTGTTTGTCAACTTTGCTTTCTATAACTCTTGGTTTGTTTTGTTTTTTTTTTTGGTAAGACTCAAGATATTTGGAATTACAATTTACTCTTTGAGTTTTGTTTTTAAGTCAGTTTTTAAAAAAAAGACATTCTTTTTTATTTTTATTTTTAATTATGTTTATGCATGTGGGTATGTACCTGTGAGTTCAGGTCTCTGGAGAGTGGAAGAGGGTTTTAGACACTGTAGTTGGAGTTACAGGCAATTGTGAGTTGCCTTATGTGGATACTGGGAACTGGACTCAGATCCTCTTCAAGAGCAGTATGCACACACCCTTAACCACTGAGGAGTCCTACTCTTTGATTTTGAAGAAAGAAAGTTGTATTTCCTTAGAAGCTTGAGCTAGCCATAGTAGCATACTCCTGTGTTCTCGGTACTTGGGAGACTGAAGCAGGAGAATTGTCAAGAATTCAAAGCTTTCTTAGCTACATAATAAGTAAGAGAAGTTTGATTGTTCCCATCACTTTTTAAAAGATTTATTTATTTTATGTATGTGAATATACTGTTGCTGTCTTCACACACCAGAAGACAGAATTTACAGATGGTTGTGAGCCACCATGTGGTTGCTGGGAATTGAACTCAGTATCTTTGAAAGAGCAGTCAGTGCTCTTAACCACTGAGCCATCTCTCCAGCCCCTGTTACCGTCACTTAAAAACAGATTGTACACACTTTTCATTACAAGATTCCTTTCACTAGATAGAGACCCCAAGGTCAGAAGTTCAGGACTATCTTCAGCCACATAGAGAAATTCAAGGCCTGGTTAATGTGAGAATCTATCTCCAAAAATTGAATTAGAAAATTAGAAACTTGTCTGAGTATATGCTGAGCCTGGCCACCTAAGTTGGGTCCCTGGGACCCACATGGTAGACAGAACTCTGTCCTCTGACCACCACAACAAGTGCTGTCAAGCGTCTGCTGGCCCATCATTAAAAAACAATATACATGTATTTCATACACAGATAATTTGTGGTGAGTGGTAGTCAGCCAAGGGAATAACCAGCATGACTATAGATAGTGGTTTTGCTTGTTGCTATAGTTTTGGCAGAAATTAATTTACTGGAAATGTAAAAAGATTTTCCATGTCTCAGGTGGGAAGAATAAAAGTTGACAATGTTGATTATGCTTAAGAGTTATAGAATATGTTAATATTCTATATTTAAAAATACTTGGTTATGAACTATTCTAAATATATCCAGAAATGTAAAATAACAAATGATTTAATGTTCTTCTATCACACTTGTTTTGTACTATCTGCCAAAAGGAGTAATGATGTTTTTTCAGGGAAATAATCTAACATCTTCTGGCATCCTCCAAAGAACTCTCAATTGCCAAGGTTAGTGATAAGCTGTGGGCTGAGCCCTCCTTTCAGGCTATGGGGAGTTCTCTGTTCTTCCTCCAGCAGATGTGCCCAGAGAATTCATAACGTAAATGGGCACTAGAATAGCAAATTAAACTGCAGTTACTCTTTAGGAGCCCAGAAAATGTTTGTGCTTACTAAATGGAAAGGTACTCAGACATAAAACATTATGCAATGATAACCTGGCAGTGTATGGAAAGTCACCAGCTTAGCACAGAAACGCAAAGGAACTCACAAGTTTCACGTGGGCTGACATGTTAAAGAGAATGTCTTGACATGGGATATGGCATTATGTCGCTGAAGAGACAGGAGATTGGGTCTGGATGTGGATGAAAAGATGTAAAAGCAGGAATTAACCTCTCTGAATCAAGTTGTAGTCCTCTGTTACATAAGTGGGAAAATACGTTTGTCTGACGATGTATGAAATAAAGCCCTTGAAGTAACTCAGCAGTTGAGAATACAGTGAGAATCAAACCAAGTACAGTCTGCATCTGGGAGGCCTACTGATTGGCGGGAGAATCATCGTAAATGGTAATTTGGAATTGAGCACTTACAAGGAATTATAATTAAGGGTTTGACAGGGAGGCCAGGGCAAGCTTTGCTGAGGAACTGTCTAGAATACTAAGGACAGAAGAGGAGCAGTCATTAACTGGAAAAGAGAGGGAAGAGTACTCAGGCCAAAGAACATGTGTAAATGCCCGGTGAGGAAAGGGCTTTGATAAATAAAGGACATTGAAACAAAGAGACTTTAAAGTAACTTTGATCCCTAAAGTTCAAGTGACCCTTAGTGAAGAGTTCCACAGGCTTGGGTTAGGAATTTTGCCCTTAGGAGAGATGGAAACTCACTTGGATGGGACAGGCCTGAAATGAGAAAGAGACGCTTTGTGAGGAAATTGGGTTAGTTTATAGTTAGAGGTTTGTCCTGGAAATTTTGATCAGTGTGTCCTTTAGTGGAACTAAACTGGCTATCCTGTACTGCTGTCTCTATTTTTGTTTGTTTGTTTGTTTGTTTTTTGAGACAAGGTTTCCCTCTGTAGCCCTGGCTGACCTGGAACTCACTCTGTATACCAAGCTGGCCTCAAACTCACAAAGACCCACCTATCTCTATCATCTGAGTGCTGGGATTAAAGACACATGCCACTACATACGACTACCCTTTTTCTTTCTAATAAGGTCCTGCTCTGTAGCCCAGGCTGGCCTCAAATTTATGATACTTTGTCTCTGCTTCCTTAGAGTTGAGGTAATTAAGCATGTGCCATCATGCCTGGTTTGCTCATTACTAGTTCTTTAAGAGCCACAGTTGCCTGTATCAGTTCATCATCAAAAGCAATAAGGGCAGGAACCTGGAAGCAGGAGCTAATGCAGAGGCCATGGAGGGGTGACACTTACTGGCTTGCACCTCATGGTTTGCCAGCCTGCTTGCTTTCTCATAGAACACAGGACCACCAGCTCAGGGATGGCATTACCTACAATAGGCTGGGCCCTCCCCCATCAATCACTAATTAAGAAAATTCCTTACAGCTGGATGTTATAGCGACATTTTCTCAACTGAGATTCCTTCCTTTCTGATGTCTCTAGTTTGTGCAAGTTGACAGCAAACTACCTAATAATAGTATATTTTCCCTTCTGTAGTTTAACCCTGGAATGTCCATTTTATTTAGCTATTTTGATTTTTGTTTTGAGGTGTGTGTGTTTTCTTTCAAGATAGGGTTTCTCTTTGTAGCCCTAGCTGTCCTAGAACTCACTCAGTAGACCAGGCAGATTTGCCTGCCTTTGCCTCCCATGTACTGGAATTAAAGGTATGAGACACTTCCTGACTATTTTGACTTTTTAGACAAATTTTACTTTGTAGTCTAGGCTGGCCTGGGACTCACTGTGTAGCCCAGGGCTGGCCTTGAACTCTGGGTGATCTTCTTGTATCAATCTCTTTTGTGGTTGGATTATAGGCTGGAGTGTCAACTTTATGAGAAAATGTATATGGAAAATATTTTTCTTTTTCAAGCAGCCATGTGTTTCATAGAGCCACTGAAAATGTGGTCTTGTAGACCTAGAGTTTAGTTTCCCCAGACCTTTTCCAGAGAACATGTGAGGTCAAGGCTATTTTCACAATAATAGGAGAACATCATTTGTATTTTCTATTGCATTAACATTTACACCAGTGGCATAAGCAACTGCAGATAAAAATTCCTTGCACATGAGTATCATTCAAAGCATTGGACTCAGACAGCACTGATGGTCATATATTTACCACAGTGTGCATGCATTAAACATTAGAACCAAATAGTTTTCTTTACTGTTTAAGTTTAAGCAGTTAAAAATATTCATTTTGTTAGTTTTTACTCTTTAATATTCATATTTCTATTGTCTGTATATGCATGGTTATGATGCACCCTTCTCCTGCATCTACAGCATGATAGCCAGGTGCAGTGGTGTGCACTTACTCCACCTCTCCCTGTGGCAAGGAAGATAGACGCAGGTAGAATGCTTGAATGAACACAGAGGTTTGAGGCTAGCCAGAAGTGGTGGGCCAGACCTTGTAATTCTAGCACTCAGGAGGCAGCCTGGGCTGCATAACAACACCCTGTTTCAAAAACCAAATCAATAATAAACCCAAATAACCCAAGTTGAAAATGGACAAACGATCTGAGCAGACATTTCTCTAATGACAGTGAACAAATGAAAGATGTTCATTTTTCATTAGCCTATATATCATATGGATTAAAGTGGCTTTTGATTTGCTTGCTTTCATCTGAAACCGTTAGAATCCTTAGGATCTAGAAGTTTTTCTTGGTTTGTTCTAGGTTTAGATCCTGGGCTTTGAGCCTAGTCCTTGAACCAAGGGTCTCTCTTCTCAGCACCTGGGCTTTCTTTTCCTGGGTACATTTGCTTGTGTTTTGGTTCTTTCACCCTTGGAAGCTCTTGACTATAAATTGACCAGTAGTTGCTTGTGGCTCCTGTAACTTGACTTTCAAGGTTGGCTATTTTCACAGCCTCTGTTAATCTTAGATTCTCACCAACATTCAGAGTGCCACATTCAGAGGCAGCTAGAGCCTCTGTTGACAGGGCTAACGATGCCGGTGAACCTGAAACAGGAGGTGCCATGTAGAAGTAAAGATAGACTGTTAAAGGGAGAAGATGGAGCTTAGAAAAATACAGACTGCAACCTCATGCTACCCAGAATTCAGACAGTTTGGAGATAATTTTCTGTTCAAGCAACATTTGGATTTTTTTTGTTACTTATTCACTTTACATACTGTTCACTGCCCCTCTCCCACAATCCTTCCCCTCATGTCCTCTTCTCCTCTGAGCAGGTGGGCCACCCCCTCGAATATTCCCCCCACCCCCATCCAGGTATGTCAAGTCTCTTCGAGGTTAGGCACATCGTCTCCCACTGAGGACAGACAAGGCAGCCCAGCTAGAAGAACATAGCCCACAGACAGGCAACAGCTTGCCCCAGTTGTTCAGGACCCACACGAAGACCAAGCTTCACATCTGCTACATGTGTGCAGGGAGGCTTAGGACCAGCCTGTGTATGTTCTCTGGTTAGTGGTTCAGTCTTTGAGAGCCCTGTGGGTCCAGGTTAGTTGACTCTGTTGGTCTTCCTGTGGAGTTCCTATCCCCTTCAGGGCCTGTAATCTGTCCTCCTATTCTTCCATAAGAGTTCCCAAGCTGCATCCACTGTTTGGCTGTGGGTGTCTGCATCTGTCTGAGTCAGCTGCTGGGTGCAGCCTCTCAGAGGACAGCCATGTTAGCCTGACAGAATTGTCATTAATAGTATCAGGGATTGGTGTTTACCCATGGATGGGTCTCAAGTTGGGCTGGTTATTGGTTATTCCCTCAGTCTCTTCTCTATCTCTGTCCCTGCATTTATTATAGACAGAATAAATTTTAGGTTGGTTGTAAATGTTTTTAAAGCAAGTATTAAACATTATATAGGCTGTAAAGATGGCACCAAGACTGACAACCTGAATTTCATCCCCAGAACTCGCACTGTGGAAGGAAAGACTGACTCCTGCAGGTGGTCTGCTGATCTCCACATTTGCACCTTGCTGTTCACAAATACACAAATAATTTTTTAAATGTACACTTTGGAAACCAAAGTCAGATTTATTAATTTATTATTTTCAGTTCCAGTTAGCTATTGAAAGGGAGAAAACAGGACTCCACAATTAGGAGGAGGGCTTGTCTTTCTGTCTCTCTTTCTCCTTTCTCCCTCTGTCCTTCCTTCCTTCCATTCATTTTACAGGTATAGGAGTTTCCCCTGCATGAATGTCTGTGTACTATGTGTGGAGTGCCTGAGGAGGCCAGAAGAGGGTGTCAAGTTCTGGAGTTAAATGTGGTTCTAAGTCACCAAGTGGGTACTGGGAATCCAGCTTGGATCCTCCATAGGAGAGGTAAATTCAGCCTTGGAGGTCTCTTCTCTCCTCTCCTCGCCTCTCGCCTCTCGCCTCTCGCCTCTCGCCTCTCGCCTCTCGCCTCTCGCCTCTCGCCTCTCGCCTCTCCTCTCGCCTCTCCTCTCGCCTCCCTTCCCTTCCCCTCCCCCTTTTCCTCTCCCCCTTCCTCCTCCTCTTCTTCCTTTTCCTCCTCCTTCTCCTCTCCCCCTCTTCCTCTTCTTCCTTCTCCTCTTCCTCCTCCTCCTTCTCCTTTTTCTCTTTCTCTGTCTGTCTGTCTGTCTGTCTGTCTGTCTGTCTGTCTGGTTGGCTGTTACTTTTTTTGAGACAGGGTTTCTCTGTATAGCCCTGGCTATCCTGGAACTCACTCTGTAGACCAGGCTGGCCTCCAACTCAGAGATCTGCCTGCCTCTGCCTCCTGAGTGCTGGGATTAAAGGCATATGCCACCTTTAATGGCTTGAAGGGTTCTTCTTTCCCTGCCAGGTACATCTATGGAAAACACATAGCCAACCCTCATGCCACATGGTGAAAAATTGAATTTTCCCCTCAGAGATAAAACAAGGATGTATGCTCTTGAAACTTGTTTTCAACAATGTCCTAGAGGCTCTGGTCAGGTCAGTTAAGTAAGAGAAGAAACAAAAGGCATCTGTGCTGGTTAGTTTTTGTCAATTTGACACAAACAGAGTCTGTGGGTCTTGTCTGTGAGCATTTTCTCAATTGACTTTGGAGGGCCCACATCCCACTGTGGGAAGTGCTACCCCTGAACAAGTAGGTCTGGGTTATATAAGAAAGCAAGCTGAGTGTTCCATAGAGAGCAAGCTGGTAAGCAGCGTTCTTCCCTTGTCTCTGCTTCATTCCTGACTCCTGCGTTTTTATTTGAATTCATGCCTTGACTTCTGTCTTAGGGTTTTACTGCTGTGAACAGACAGCATGACCAAGGCAAATCTTATAAAAACAACATTTAATTGGGGCTGGCTTACAGGTTCAGAATTTAGTTCAGTATCATCAAGGTTGAAGCATGGCATCATCTAGGCAGGCATGGTGCAAGCAGAGCTGAGAGTTCTACGTCTTCATCTGAAGGCTGCTTAGCAGAATACTGACTTCCAGGTGGCTAGGATGAGAGTCTTAAAGCCCACGCCCACAATGACACACCTGCTCCTACAGGGCCACACCTTCTAATTGTGCCACTCCATGTGCTGAGCCTATACAAACCATCACAACATCCTTTGATGATGGATTATAACATGTAAAGAGAAATAAATACTTTCCTTCTGTGATGGTTTGAATATGCTTGGCCTAAGAAATGGCACTATTAGTGGGTATGCCCTTGTTGGACTATGTGTGGCCTTGTTGGAGGAAGTATGTCACTGTTGGGGGTGGGCAATGAGACTCTCTTTCTAGCTGCCTGAGAGATTCAGTCTTCTGGTTCCCTTTGGAACAAGATGTAGAACTCTCAGCTCCTTCTCCAACGCCATGCCTGTCTGGATGCTGCCATACTTCCTGCCATGGTGATAATGAATTGAACCTCAGAACCAGTAAGTCAGACCCAGTTAAATGTTATCCTTTATAAGAGTTTCATTGATCATGGTGCCTCTTTTCAGCAATGGAAACCCTAACTATGACACCTCCCCAAGTTGCTTTTGGTCATGCTATTTAACAGTGCTATCACAGTGACAGATACAAACTAGAACAGAAACTGGGCAGGGCAGTGGTGGCACATATCTTTAATCCCAGCACTTGGGAGGCAGAGGCAGGTAGATTTCTGAGTTCGATGCCAGCCTGGTCTATAGAGTGAGTTCCAGGACAGCCAGGGCTACACAGAGAAACCCTGTCTCGAAAAACAAAGCAAAGCAAAACAAAACAAAACCCAAACAGAAACTGGGTCTAGACTGGGCTGTAACTGAGACAAACTTGACTATGGTGTTTTTTGGGGAAGATTGTGGGAGCGTTTGAAACTTTGGGCTAGAAAAGGCCATTGAATTCTCAGAACTTAATGAGCTGTTGGGAGAGCTTGGAAGATAGGAATGTGGAGAGAGGTGCAGATGATGGGGCCTGGCTCATGAAGTTTCAGAGCAAAGCAAGCCAATAAGCAGCTCTCCTCCATGGTTCCCGACTCTTCTCTTGTTTGAGTTCTTGCCCCGACTTTCTTTCTTTCTTTTTTTTTTTTTTTGGTTTTTCGAGACAGGGTTTCTCTGTGTAGCCCTGGCTATCCTGGATCTCACTCTGTAGACCAGGCTAGCCTTGAACTCAGAAATCCGCCTGCCTCTGCCTCCCAAGTGCAATTGCCCCGACTTTCTTAATGATGACTTTGATTGGGACATGGAAGCCAAGTAAACCCTTCTCTCTCCAAGTCATCACAGTAACAGACAAGCAGCTAATACAGCATCCATATTGGAAAAGAAGAGGACAAACTAATTTATTTGCTGATGAAATGATCTTATGCTTAGAAAACTCAAAGGAGCCGACTCTGCCCTGAGTGTGTCTTCCTGCTGCTCGCTGTAAGGGCAGCACATGCCTGTGCTGTGGAGTGTGTCATTCTTTCTGAGAACCTTTCCCTTTGCCTTTGTAGTTAAAGTCTGTATTAAAACATCTTAATGAATGAAGCCTGGCATGGTGGGGCTCAGGAAGCACAGGCCGGTATTCTGTGAGTTCAAGGCTGGCCTGGTATATATAGTAAGAGCCTTTCTCAAAACAAAGCAGAACATTATGAAAACTTTAATAAAAAATATTTCAAGGAATTGCACAAAACAAATATTAGAACCAAAATGCAAGTTTAACAAGATTACAGGTTATAAGATCAAAATGGAAGATCTATTGTATATCTGTACATTAACAATGACCAACACAGGAATAAAAGTAAGAAAAAAAGTTTCATTTATAAAAACATCAAAAGGAACAAAATAAGGATGGGAATATAGCTCAGTTTGGAAGATACTTTCCAAACATGCACAATACCCTAGGTTTAATCTCTATCACCAAAGAATCCTGGGTGCGGTGGTAAATGCTACTAATCACAGCACTGGGGAGTTGAGGCAGGAAGATTAGTAGTTCAGAGTTAGCCTCAGCTATATAGTAAGTTCAAGGTTAGTTGGGCTACATGAGAACACTGACTTTGGGCTGGCAAGATGGCTCAGTGGGTAGAGGCACTCCTTTCCATTCCCTGAGTCCCTGGGTGTGAGGAGAACACTAACTCTGACTCCATATGTGCACCTTGGCATGCATGCATCCATACTCACACACATGTCAAATATGCATACAACAAGGATAGTAAAATGAAAATACAACACAAAGGAATCAGCTTAACAAAAGGTGTGTGTGGTGTGTGTGCATGTGCAAGTGCCATGACTGCTGTATGGAGCCCAGAGGATAGCTTTTATGAGTTGGTTCTCGCCTTTTAATGATGTGGGTCCTGGAAATCCTAAACTCAGGTTATTAAAGTTGGCAGGGATTGCCTTTACTGGCTGAGACTTCTTATTGGTGCTCATTTCCTGATTTTAAAGAGCACTAAAATACTGCAATAATGAAGACAGTATAGTAGTGCTGTAAGACCTTTATATTAGTGGACCAGGAAGTCTGGAAATAATTCCTGATGGTCAAGTTATTTTACTTTATTCTTTTGGTTTTTCGAGACAGGGTTTCTCTGTGTAGCCCTGGCTGTCCTGGAACTCACTCTGTAGACCAGGCTAGCCTCGAACTCAGAAATCCACCTGCCTCTGCCTTCCAAGTGCTGAGATTTAAAGGTGTGCGCCACCACTGCCTGGCAGGTCAGGTTATTTTCAACAAGGGCACCAGAATAATCTAATAGGCAGAATGGATATATTTCCATTTCAGCTAGGCAGTCACATGCAAATGAATAGTGTTGGACTCCTATCTCACGCCACAACAAAAATTAACTAAAAATTGATAAAAAGCCAAAGTGTTAGAGCCAAAAGTATAAAATTCTTAGACGAAAGTGTAACTTTAATTTTTTCAAAACTTATTTTTAATTATGGTTCTTAACATTCTAACCTCCCTTGTAGCCCACCACCCACCAGAGGTAGTGGAAAAGAAAGAATTCGGAGAGGAAGTGGACATGTTTAGGAAGGTTCTTTGGAGCAACTCCCATCTGCATTTGTCTGCAAATTAGTTCATTTCATAGGTTAGCAGGCAGTGGCAGCTTGATCCACTCACAAACACTTCACAGATACACTAGCAGTCCAGTTCGGTAGAGTTGGGTTAGCAACAGCAATGACACAACTTAGCAAAGAGACAGCCAGGCCACAGCCTGGCTCAAGTCAGCAGGAAGGACCTGGAGGGACACCAGGAAAAGTTCTCAGCTGTGCCTCTCTTAGGGAAGTGAAGATCAGTGAAGACATGAGACCCACAAGTGTTGCACAGCTAGCTGTACCAGCAAGCCAAACTCTGTCACTATCACTCTGTGAAATACTATTTATACCCTCCAAACATCACGTGTCCTCCAGGTGCCTTCCCTCAGTACCTGTCTTGCCTCAGCACATGCATTAAATCAACCTGAGTCCACTGAAGCGACCAGAAACTGCAGCACACCACCAGTTTTTTGGTGTGTTTCTCTCTATGGAGTTCCGATAAATGCAGCTCAACTCTGCAATGTAAGCTGGGCCAATACATGTGTGTTGTTAGCAAAGAATTCTTCATGTGTCCTTTCATGTGCTTGCTTTAGCAGAACATCCTTTCTCCTGTCTGCTTTAGTCTTTCACACCTGTGTCCACTGTAATGAAATGTTGTTCACGTGTTTGCCCCAGTAAAACACCATCCAACCAACTTTCCAAAGAAGCCTGAAGTTTCCACTTCAAGACAGCATAAGCCTGAGTACCCAGGACCTGGGACTAGACTGTGCTTTCTTGTAGATGAAAACACCACCACAAGGGACAACGGAAGAACAAACTGGACTAAATCAAAATTAACAGCTCTTATGCCAGCAAGGAGGGGTTTTACTCAGATTTTTTTGGTTATGAGGAATACCTGAGACAGTCTAGATGTGGTGATGCATACCTGTAATCCCAGCACTTAGGAGGCAGAATGTCAAGTATTCAGATATGGATCACCACACCTGGTCTTTGTGGTGCTTTATTCTTTTTTTAAGATTTATCTTATTTTGTTTGGATGTATGTTATGTAGGTTTGTGCACCACATGTGTATGTAGTACTCATAAAGGTCAGACGAGGGTATGGAATCCCCTGGAACTGAATTATGTATGGATGGATGTGTGGTACTGGGAATCAAACTCTCTGCAAGAGCAGCCTGTGTTCCTCACTGCTGAGCCATCTCTCATATCATCATCATCATCCTCTCTCTCTCTCTCTCTCTCTCTCTCTCTCTCTCTCTCTCTCTCTCTCTCTCATTTAGAGAGTACTTTGATAGTTGATACTTTATTGACTAAATATTTCCAATAATAGTAATGATAACAATTCCTGACTTACATAGAATGTCTAAGAAAGTTGGTGTATAATCTCATAGTTTTGTCCTCAGAGCTGTAATTGAGCAGACCAGGCTTCTAAAATCCTAAGTTTAAGGTTAGAAACAACAGAGAAACCTTATCATTTGATCTTCAGTGTGAATAGCTTTGAGAGTGAGAGTGTCATTTAGTATGCCAGTCCAACGGTACAACAGTGTATGGTTATTCTGTCAGTAACCAACAAAGGACATCTGATTCTTCTGCTCTGCTGCTTGTACCACAGTGTCTCACAGTTTCTGTTTCTTCTTATTGTTAAAACTCCACTAGGAGGAGATTACAGCTCCAGACATACACACATTACATACAAATATACAAACTTGGGAGTATTCAACTCCATAAACCAACATTGCTAGAGATTAAGCCATGGATTAATCCCGACACTGTAATTAAGGGTGATTTTAATACTCTATTTTCTCCAATGGACATGTCTTCCAGATCAAACAAAACAAACAAAACAACAAACAAAAACAAAAAAAAAACCAGAAATATTATTGTGAAATAACATCATTGACCCAAAAGTCTTTATAGATGTTCATAGAATATTCCACTCCACCATTATAGAATACACTTTCTTAGTCTCCATGAAAGTGTCTTTAAAATGGACTCATGGTGTTATTTTGCTTTTAAGAGGTGGATTCTGCCTGGTGGAAGTTCTAGGGGCAAATGGTCCAATGGAGATGATTCCCCTCCCTAGTTCTGGCTGTGATCTCTGCTTCCTGTTCAATACTATGTGAGGCATTTCTGCTACATGCTTGCTGTGAGTTCTGTAATGCCGTCCCTGCTATGATTGACTTAAACTGATGAAAACATGAGCCAAAATAAACCTTTCCTCTCTGAAGTGGTTTCTGTTAGGTTATTTTGGTCACAATGATGCAGAAGTAACTAACACAGAAAATTGGCCAGTCAATAACTGTGACTAAACCTGAGCATGTGGTTCATAAGCCTTTGGGGTTGTTTGTTTTTGAACAGTTTGGTGATTCAGGCTAGAGAGGCTGCAGAATGTTGTAAGAGCTTAATAGGCCCCTGGTTATTTTCAGTCTCTATCTGCTCAGAGTGCTTTAAACAGAGCACCTGAGAACAGTGGAGATATGATTGGTGCTGTTTCCAATAAAGACAGCAAGGCCCTTTGGAAGAAATGTTCAGTCCTAACTGTAGCAGGACAATTCCCAAGTCAGGAATATCCAGTCACAAAGGGAAGTTGTTCAAGTTGATTGTGTTTGATATACATATGTAATCCCTGAATCTAAGGAGGATGCTGCTGAGTTTAAGACCATGGATGCCCAGGAAAGAGAAATGCTCAAAACAATGATTGGATTAGGTTGGCAAGATGCTTTAGAGGGGAGGGCGCTTGCTGCTGCCAAGCACTGGGGTCATGGGAGGAAGATCCGGGATTCAAGGGCTGTCTCAGTTATATAGTGAGTTTGAGGCTAACCTGGGCTACATGAGACCCCCCCCACCTCAAAAAACCAAACCAAACCAAAAACATCTTTTTAAAATGTTTTAATAAATATATTTAAAATATATTTGAGTCTTGTATATGCTAGGAAAGTGCTATACTACTGGAATATGTCCCCAGCCCCTTTTGATTTTATTTTATTTAATAATTCGTGTGTGTGTGTGTGTGTGTGTGTGTGTTGGCATATGTATATGTTTGGGTGGGTGACAGAGCAGGCCTGAGGCAAGGGTCCTCCAGAGCTGGAGTTCCAGGAGCTTGTGAGATAGGATCCCTCACCAGGACTTAGGATTTACCGGTTAGGCTAGGCCAGCAGGCCCCAGGAATCCGTTCATCTCTCCTTCCCCAGCAGTGATGTCCCATCATGCCCCACTTTTTATTTGGGTGCTGTGAACAGAATTCAGGTCCTCTGGAAGAGCAGCAAGTGACCTTAACTGTTGAGCCATCTCTTCAGCCTTTATCTATCGTTCCTAAGCCTGAATTTCCTTAAAGCAAACCAACAAGCAGGGATGGTCCAACAGTTAAAATCACTGGCTGCTAAACTTGATGATCTGAGTTCAATGCCCAGGACTCAGGTGCTGGAGGGAGAGAACTAGCTTGCTAGTTTGCTCTCTCTCCTACCTTCCCTCCTTTCCTCCCCCTCTCCCTTCCTCTATTTCCCCCACCACAAAAATGCAAAAATAAAAATTGAAAACCCAAGCAAAAGAATGATAATTTTTGTTATTTAGGGTGATGTGAAGATTAACTCCCTTAAGACAGTGGTTCTCAACCACCCAGTGCTGTAGCCCATTTGGACAGCTCCTCATGTTGTGGGGACCTCCAACCATAACATTATTTTCAATGCTACTTTATAACTGTAATTTTGTTACTGTTATGAATCATAATGTAGATATTTTTGCAGATAGAGGCTTGCCATATGGGTTGAGACCCACAGGTTGAGACCCACTGCCCTAAGGCATAAGAGATTCTTATGTAGTATATGTTAGGTATTATAAACATCATTAGCAAATGTTGAAGAAATTACCTATACACAAAAGTTTAAAGCTAATAAGCAAAAAAGAAAAAGAACTATTAAAAATATCTACGTTCTGTGGAAGTCATTCTTCACTGTCTTCTCCTCCAGAAGTAGGAAGAAGCAGTATAAGAAGTATCTGGAACCAGATGTGGTGGTGTATGTTTTTAATAACTGGGAGGCAGAGGCAGGTGAATCTCTGGGAGTTTAAGACCATCCAGGACTACATAATAGATCTCAAAAAAAAAAAGTACCTGGCTAGCAAGATCCTATTTCTCTACTAGTGGACTGACTCATGTGACTTGTGATATTAGTGTTAAGTAGGAAGGAGAGAAAGGGCAAAGAATCTATTCTCAGTATAGAATTTCTAGGAATTTCAACTGCCTTCCAATATTAACTTTAGACTGTAAACATTGACCTTTACTGTTTTAGTTTGTTAAAAATGCTTTTATACATATTAACATAATTTTGGATATTTAGATGCAGCAGCTGTTGAAATTGTCTCCATTTTATTCTTAGAGGAAGCTAACTAAGAAACAGAGAACGTGGGTCTTTTAGGCATATTGTCTATGTATAAGTTCAGGCACCTTTGCTTCCCAAAGTTACAACCTGTAGCTAGCCTGGTTGCATAGTCTGGTCATCAAAGTCATTTGGGGAGCCGAGGCAAGAGGAGCACCAAGGTCTCACCACCTAGTCTACAGAGTGAGCTCAAGGCCAACCTGGGCTGGCCTCAAATTCCCAGGCTCAAATAATCCTCTTGTATTAGTCTTTTAGTACTTGGGAATACAGGGCCCACCATAGCTCCTAGAGAGATTTTGTTGTTTTTAGGAAGACTAGGGTATTGAGTTCTTTGTAAGAGGACAGTAGGCCAGGTAGTAACAGAGTGCTGCCTGCTTACTTGTTATTGTTATTACTTAGGACCTGGCAAATGGTAGTGGGAATAACTATGCTCATACAATCAGATGGAGATATACTTTATTTATTTTTGAAACAGGGTCTAGTTTATCTCAGACTTGTCTCAAACTCACTAGGGGGCCAAAGCTGTCCTTGAATTCCTGGTCCTTTTGTGTCAGCCTTCTGTTATTGTAGTCATATGCCACTATGCCTGATGAGAATTAAATTTGATAATCTCATGCCCTTTCCACATGTCAGCTCTTACAATATTAAGTTGTTCCCCTACGACTGTGATAATGTCATTTTCTGTGTAGCATTTTGGCAGGTAGTCTATTTTTCCCAAAAGTGGTAGCAGAGATAGTTGCCACACATATTTGTTCCTCAGATTCCCCCAAGAAAATATCAGTTGGAGAGTCAGGTATGGTGGCACTTGCCTGTAATCCTCTCAGGAGGCTGAGATAGGAGGCTTGTGAATTTGAGACCTGTTTGGGTCATTTAGGGTAATACTGTCTTAAACAAGCAAAACAAACAAAATGTAAAACCACCGCTGGATTTTGGTTAATGTGGTTAAAGCAAAACCCTAAGGAAGCCAATGTTCAATACTAGACAAAGACAGCCTACAAGAAATGTAACTACTACCTGAGTTATAGTGTGAGCAACAAAACAAAAGTGATATGTGGCCCAGCATTCAGGAAGCTGAGGTAGGTAGACCTCTATGAGTTAAGTCAAGGCTAGATTTATCTGTATATTGAGACCCTGACTCAAAAAAACAAAACAAAACAAAACTCACAGGTGAGTTACGATAATTAAATTACCATCTCTTCTTGATCTATCCCCTTCTACATGATGGAGATCAAACCCAGGGTCTCTCAACACCCTGGGGAAAGTCCAGATGTCCGTGTAGGACCTGTGTTCTATACCCTTCTGAGCTTAGCCCTGACTTTCCCATTGTTGGGGACTCTCATAATCATGCATCCTGTTTCTGATTGCCCCTTCAGGATGCAGCTCTACAATAAGGTTCTTGTCCTTGCTTAGAAGAGTATGGGCTGGATTTCAGTCTCTACTGCTCACTTTCTGGTGCTGAGGGGTGTATTATACAACCTGTGAAAGGGAAAGAGAGGGCTCTCTACTATCTAGTTACTGCATAAGCTATTAGCATCATGTCAGATTATAAAAGTGAAGGAGTTTGGTAAAGTCCAATTCCTCATGTAAGAAAGACACTGATACTATACAGACACTATTTGGCATCAAATGAGAAGATCCAAGGGCCACCTGGACAGACACATGGACCTTGTCCTTGTCGTGGTGATTCCTATGACTCATCAGATTGTGTAGAACCTGATAATTGCTGGCTGATACTACAGAGATGGTAGCAGAGAAAAGTTTGCTTCATTATCTCTAGTCTGACTAGCCTTTTCTCTCAATCTATTAAGACAAATCAGTTGTCTTTTTACTTTTAGACAAGGTCTCCTGCGGCCCTGGTTGGCCTTGGTCTCACTGGAGAACTGAGGATGACCTTGAACTTCAGATCCTCCTGCTTCCACCAGTAGCGCTGGAGTTACCAGGATGTGCACTGCACTGGGCTTTGATGAGCCATCTTCTGGGAGACAGTCGTGCTTATTTTAGGACATCCCACAGAGAGATTCTCTTGCCCATGGATAGAATCTGGTTTTTGTACAACTTTGTTTCAGTGGTAGAAAGAGAAGTTGCTAAACCACCATTTGCCTTCTTTCCACACCTTTAAAGGTCAAACTGTCTCTGTAGTTGTGTGGATTGAGGAGAAAGGGATTGTAAGGGTGAATGAAATTAATTAAAATAGATGTGCTACACTTCTGTAATCCTAACATTCAGAAGACTGAGGCAGGAGGATCAGGAGTGTAATCCTAGCTTGGGCTACACAGGCAGTTCAAGGCCAGTCTGAACTACATGGTCAAACTTTGTCTCAAAGTAAAAAACAAAGATGAAAAATATTTTTATTTCAAAACAAAAAACTGAATTAATATGTGGAAGGCATTTAGCATTGTGTCTAGCACATAATGTATCCTCCGTAAATATTAACTGCAAAGCCTGGCCTGGTTGGACAGGTATGTCATTCCAGTCACTTGGAAGGCTGAGGCAGGAAGACCATAAATGCAAGAACAGCCTAGGTTAGTGAATGAGTTCAAGGCCAGCCTGGGCAACCTAGTGAGGCCCTGTCCGGAGAAAAGGCTGAGTTAGATGTCTTTCAACAGATGACTGGATAAAGGAAATATATTACCTATATACCTATAAAGGATGAAGTAATATCATTTGCAGGAAAATGAATAGATCTGGAGATTATCACATTAAACCAACAGGCAGCAGAGTGTAGTGGCACACTCCTGGAACCCCAGAGAGGCTCATGGTTCTCAGTAGACTAGCTTGCTTGGAGGAGTAGGGATGATGCTACCTGAAAACATAGGTTGGAACTAGATAGAGTCCTGAATTCAGGTTAAGTGTTTGATCATGCTCTATAGACAGCAGTGGATGATAAGACAAGACTTTTCTATGTCACTGGAGTAGATTTAAGGTGGAGGAAATCCTTAAAGTTGTATCACAGTCACAGCTTTCAGCTTTAGGAATGGAAGCTGAAGATACGAAAGCTGACACAATCCCCCTAAAGCCTGTCCCTGGAGGGCTCCTCTTGGTGTCAATTTTATGACTACAACTTCCTTTTTCCTGTGCTGGGGTAGAACTCGGGGTCTTACTCATGCTAGACAAACAACACTCTGCCCTTGAGCTACTTCTTGTTTGTTTTAGATAGGTCTTATTATATAGCCCAGGCTATCCTTAAATTCAAGATTGTTCTGATTTAACCTCTTGAGTTTTGAGATTATAGAAGTATACCTGGTTTGTGAAGCAACTTTTGAACAATATTTCAAATGAAATGTTGAAACTGATAAGAGTTTTAGCCAAGTGGTGCTGACACACGCCTTTAATCCCAGCACTTGGGAAGCAGAGGCAGGTGGATTTGAGCTTGAGGGTAACTTGTCTGGAACAGAGTGAGTACCAAGACAGCCAAAGGCTACTCAGAGTAACTGTCTCAAAAAAAAATAAAAAATAAAAAATAAAAAAAGGAGAGAAAAAGAAAAAACAAAAGCTAGGGGATTGATTGAACATAGGCTTTGATAAGTAAACACCTCATTACTGAACTATAGACCCAACCCCTAGAACAAGTAAAAGCTGGTAGGATTAAGAACTGTAGATTTTACTTCTCTGAAGTCTTGTGAAGGAATACATAGTCTTGGCTGGGCTTAGCAGTGAACGGCTATACTTGGAAACAGAGGCAGGAAGATGGCTACAAGTTAGAAGCCACCGTGGTGTGCACAGTGAATTCTAATCCAGCCAGTGCCTATTATGTAGGGAGACTCTGTCTCAAAAATTAGTCTGTAATGGGGGATTCTATCAAGACAGCTCAGTAGGTTAAGGCATATGCCACCAAGCCTGTTGGACCTGAGTTTGGTCCTGAGGAAAGAGAACAAACTCCTTTAAGTTGCCCTCTGACAACATAGTGATTTTTATCTCAGTGCTAGGCATTGAACATGGAGTCTTGTTAGATAGGCACCTCTTTACTGAGCTATATACCCAGCCTCTGGAATAATTAAAAGCATGAACTGGGTAGGATTTATTTTAATCCTCCTGCATTTGCCTCCCAAGTGGTGGGCTTATAAGCATGTACCACCATGCTCATCCTGCTTTTTGTTTTGAAACAGAGTCTTTAGTAGCCTAGGTTGGCTTGCAACTCACTGTGTAGCTCAGAATGATCTTGATCTCCTGATCCTTTTGCCTCTACCTCCTAACTTGGAATAGCAAGCTTGTACTGCTATGCCTGGATATGTTTGTCTGGTTTTAATTTTTTAAATATATATAATTCATTTTTATTTCAGGTGTTTTGCTTGCATGTATGTCTGTATGAGAGTGTCAGATCTAAATCCTGAAACAGAAGTTAGAGACAGTTGTAAGCTGCCATGTGGATGCTGGGAATTGAACCCTCTGGAAAAGCAGCTAGTACTCTTAACCACTGAATCATCTTTCCAGCTCCGTTTGTTGTGGTTTTACAAAAAATCTAGTGTGTATGTGACTATAGATCACATGAATGTGTGTGTGTGTGTATATGCCTGCAAAGGCCAGGAGAGGGTGTCAGATCCCCTGGAGCTGGAGTTACAGCAATTGTGAGCTTCCTGATGTGTCAAGAACATAAACTCAGGTCCCCTTGAAGAGTAACATGTACTCTTAACCTCTGGGCCATTTCTCCAGCCTATTTGGGTTTTGAGACAGTGTCACACCTATAGTGTATAGGCTAGGACTAGCAATCCTCCTTTCTTAGTGTCCCAAGTGCTGGGATTCCAGGCATGAGCCATTGTGCCTGGCCTTAGTGATATACTCTAAAATAATTCTTCAGCTTTTATAGTCTCCACAGAATCCACAGTTCTTGTAACTCAGTTTCTGTGATGAAAGTAAGACAATGAACAAAACAGGCTAGAGAGAGTTAAGGGCAATTGCTATTGTTGCTGAGGCCCAGGGTTCAGTTCCCAGCACCCATATTGGGCAGTCCACAACCATTTGTAACTCCAGTTCCAGAAGATCTAGTGCCCTCTTCTGGCCTCCTCAGGTATGAGGCACTCATGTGGTATACATGTATGTATTCAGGGAAACACTCGTACATAAAAAATTAAAAAAAAAAAAAAAGTGTGGTGGCCCCTGCCTATAACCCAAGCACTTTAGAGATAGAAGCAAGACTATCAGGAATTTAAAGACTGAGGGAGCTTGAGGCCAGCCTGGGCTGTGTGAAACTTGTCTCAAGCAAACAAAATAAATCAAGAGAGGAAATAAAAACAAACAAACGACAGAAAACAGAAAAAGAGAGAACATTATGGTGAGGGAGACTCAACTAGTTTTGGGTAAAATCTAAAAATTATCAAATTTTTAAGAGTGAAAACTTAGATTCTGATGTAAGTTCATACTTAATATATTTTATTTTTTTATATTTATTTGTGTGTGTGTGTGTGTGTGTGTGTAGATCAGAGGACAACTTATGGTTGTTGGTTCTCCCCTTCCATCAATCAGGGATTGAACTTATGTCATCAGGCTAGGTAGTAGGTGCCTTTGTCTGCTAAGTCACCTCCCTGACACTGCTTGAGCATGCCAGGAGTGCTCTGCCATTAAAATGTACCCTTATCCTCCTCACAGATTTTTAATGAATAAACTGTCTATGTAAAAATAATTAATACCTTGAACATTTTTTGAGACTCAAATAACAAGAGGAATAATAGGAGGGGAAGAACACTTACCTAGCATGCATAAGGCCCTTTGCTCAAGCTCCAGAATGGCATGGGAAACCTATTTAAAAATAAAGATGAGGGTTGGTTAGATAGCTCAGTGGGTGAAGTACTTGCTGTTCAAGGTATGAGGACCTGAGTTCAAATCTGTACAACTCTTGTAAAAGCCTGGTTATGTTTGTCTGTGAACAGCAACTTAGATCTGCAACCCCAGTGCTCCTAGTGTACACTAAGAGGTGGAGACAGCATCCCCAGAAGCTTGTGGGAGCTAGTCTGTTATACACGATGGCAAACACAAGAGTGATCCTTCCTCAAACAAGATCAGAAATAAGGACCTGAGTTAGCCTCTCACCTCCACATGCCATGGCATCTGCGTAGCTGCATTCTCCTGCAAACACCTCTCCACCACTCACTCTCTCCTCATGTGAACACCCCCCACCCCCACCCACCCACCCACCCACACACACACACAGAGGGGTCGGGAGAGGCGAGGACGGAGAGGTGGCACAACAGTTAAAAGCTTGGGCTGCTCTTCTGGAGGAACTAGCTTTGTGTCTCAGAACTCACATGGTGCTTCACAACAGTCTGAGGCTGCAGCTGTTTGTAATGCAGTTCTAGGGGACCTAATGCCCTCTTCTGGCCTCTGAGGGTACACAGACATACATACAGGTAAAACACCTATACACATAAAATATTAAAATAATAACAATAGAAAAATTAAAATAAAAGAAATACCTGGTATGTGGTACAATTTAATCCCATCTCTGGGTGGCAGAAGCAGATGGATCTCTGGATTCAAGACCAGCCTGATCTAAATTAGTGAATTCGAGGCTACCCAGGGCTACCTAGTGAGAATCTACTTAAGTGTGTGTGTGTGTGTATATACCCATATACATACACATATAATGAAAGTGAGTTAATCTTATTTACCATGTCAGAAGAAAACCTACATTGTTTGGTTAGTATCAGATCAAGGACTATATTATTCTTTGTTCTATATACTAATCCTCTACTATCTTTATATTTATTTATTTTTATTCTAAGTTAGCAATAGATTTATTTATTTATTTTTATTAATATAATTTATTTATTTTTTTCAAATTGTAATTTATACTCATTCATACAGGATTTATAAACACAGAAAGGCAGGATGTGGGGAAGGGGATGACACTGGAGTATGGGTGTTCAGGAGGAATACAGATCTTTCAGAACAGGGTTTCAGCTGGGTAAGGGTTCAGGGGACAGGTAGCTATGGCTCTGCCTATGACTCACTTGTCCTTATCTAAGTTGGTATTATCCACCAAGGCTACCTATTTACAAGGTCTATGACTACTCAGGCTGGTAAGTTGTCACAACAGCTGCCTGTTTACATTAGCTTATAGCCATCTGTTTCAATGTTTATCCACAGAGACCCAAGACTTGGTGTTAGTATACATGAATGACAGGCCTATTGCTGATTTTAGGCCTATGGCTCATTTTAGGCCTTCAGTGTGTAAGCAGGGCTGCCCCTGGCATCTTCTCCCTTCTCTAAGTATAGAAGGGCTGTGGCGATTCTAATCTTGTGAAGGTGGGGATAGAGGCCTGACCTCCAGTACTTGAAGGGGACCTTGTAGTGGCTCTGGTCCCCCTGTTGTTGTCCAGCGAGGCATGAGGGCCATACCCATCCCGATGTCTTTTTCCTGGAGAGGGGATAGTTTTGACATCAACCCCTATGCAGTCAGGCTTGTCCCTCAGGGAACCCAGAGAGATATTTTTATCTTTTATTTATATTCCCTTGCAGTGCTTAGCCTCGAAGCCTAAGCAAGAATTCAGGTCGCCTGTCAGAGGGGGTTCTGGGTGGCCCCTCTCTGCTTGGTCTAGGGGCGGAAGTCCCCTCTTTTAGGTTGGGTGGAGATGGGTTTTGGGAACACCCTGGATAAAGTAACAACCTCATCTTGAGTCTCGTGGTCCTCCATAGCTAACTTATGATAATGTATCTGAATAAGTTTTGCTACCAAATTATTTATCTGTTGTTTCACAGAGTTAGTCAGCCTATTTGAGGCCCAGGGACCAGAAGAAATAAGCAAAAAGAACCCAAATAATGGTCCTAAGATGGGAGGAAGTAGGGTTGACAACCCTGGAGAGGCTGAAAACCAATTCTTGTACCAGCTCTCATCTTTCTCTTTCTCTCTCTGACTTTTTTCAGGGCCTTCTCTGACCTTTATCATGCTCTCTTTAACCATCCCTGTCTTGTCTATGTAAAGGCTTATTTATTTTTACACTCCAGATTTTATTCTCCTCCACCTTCTGACTGTTCCACATCCCATACCTCTTCCCCACCCCCCTGTCTTCATGAGGATGTCCCCACCCCACCTGATCTCTAAACTCCCTGGGGCCTCCAGTCTCTTAAGGGTTAGGTGCATCATCTCTGATTGAACACAGACCCGGCAGTCCTCTGCTGTATATGTCGGGGGGCCTTATATCAGCTGGTGCATGCTGCCTGGTTGGTGGTCCAGTGTCTGAGAGATCTCAGGGGTCCAGATTAATTGAGACTGCTGGTCCTCCTACAGGGTTGCCCTCCTCCTCAGCTTCTTTCAGCCTTTCCCTAATTCAACCACAGGGGTCAAGAGCTTCTGTCCATTAGTTGGGTGCAAATATCTACATCTTGTGGGGTCTTCTGGAGTGTGGTCATGATAGGTCCCTTTTTGTGAGCGCTCCATAGTCTCAGTAATAGTGTCAAGCCTCGGGGCCTCCCCTTGAGCTGGATCCCACTCTGGGCCTGTCTCTGGACCTTCTTTTCCTCAGACTCCTCTCCATTTCCATCCCTGCAGTTCTTTCAGACAGGAACAAGTATGGGTCAGAGTTTTGACTGTGGGATGGCAACCCGCTCTCTCACTTGATGGCCTGTCTTCCTGCTCTGTAAGTTAGCAATAGGTTTTATCATGGAATTTTTATATCTAAGTGTGATTATACTTTGTTCTAATTTCTCCCTCCCTGTCATTTATTTATTTTTGAGATTGGATCTTTTGTCCCTCAGGCGGCCTCAAACTCACTGTATAGCTGAGGTGGTCCTTTGAACTTCTGGTCCTTCTGCCTCACCTCTCAAGTGTTGGAACTACATGCACGTACCACCATACCTGGCTCATTTGATGTTTCAGAGGTTCTTTGGTAGAAGTCTAAAGTGATGGAACCTTTCTTAAGGCATTTGTTAGCACATATTAAAACTTTAAGTTTTTCCTTCTTAAATGAGTAAGTTCTTCTTTAGAAATATGTTTCAAGGAAACAGTCGGTTTAGAAAATAGTAAAAACCTAGAAACAAATATCCTACAGCAGGAGAAAGGGTAGACTAGTCATACTAAACATTGTTATGCTCATTGAACATAGTAGTTTTGAAATACATTTAATATTAAGAGTTTTTCTTCATCTAAGGTAACTTGAAAAAAATTCTCTCAGTCTTTATGAGGGAAAGCATACCTTTTTCTTTGATTGGTTCAACAAACTCCCGTCCAGTATCTCTAAGTGGCTAGTTTACCAAGAACAGACATGTAAGCAAAACATATGGAAAATTGTCCTTGAAGCTACCTATGCTACAGGGCGAGGGGCAATTCTGTCCACATGGTCAGCATAAGCTTCAGAGAGCAGAAGTGAATAGAAGCAGATTATTCAGAGGTAGAAGGGTAGGATAAAGGCAGAGACATGGTCATGGAACTACCAAGGTTGGCATGGCTGTAGAAGGGTAGGATAAAGGCAGAGACATGGTCATGGAACTACCAAGGTTGGCATGGCTGGGGGAAAAAAGTAGAAGAATTTGTGTGTGGTTTGTGTGTCCACCCGCCTAGAACTTGCTGTCACCACATTGGTTGACCTATCCTGTTTATAAATAGCTTATTCTTTCAGAAAAAGGATAGAGTTTCATGAAGGCCGTACCATGGAAAACTCACATGTAAATGATGTTTCAAGATTTAGTATGGAAGCCACATTTGAAAGGGTGCTGTATGGAGGACATATATATTATATTACTGTAGGCAGTTAAGGGACAGGATTATATTGGCTGAAAATAAAGAGGAAGTACAGGTTGTAAGCAGGAATTGAGGAGGCAGAATGAAGTTTTAGTGACCAATTAGACTCCTTCAGTGAAAGAGAAGAAGGACAGAATCCTGTCCAGATTCTTATCTAACACTGAATGAGGAGGCTGAGGACAGGGCCATTAAACAGGATAGGTCAACCAATGTGGTGACAGCAAGTTCCAGGTGGGTGGACACACAAACCACACACAAACAGAAATCTGTTTACTTTTTTAGTCTTAGAGTAAAAACCCACATAGTGAAAGAGTATATACAAACTCTATCTATCTATCTATCTATCTATCTATCTATCTATCTATCTATCCATCCATCTATATCATCTATCTCTATTTTCCAATAAAAGACTTTAATCCGAGTATATAGAGGAGTCTTACAAATCAACAAGGTAGGGATGAGACTTTGACAACAAGAGAGTCAAAGTGGACAAAGGGATGTGAAAAGATGCTCTGCCTCACTGAGAGGAGAGGCAATACAGATGCGCTCCCTGAAGATTTACAAAATTAGATATCATGTCACCTACTTTGTACAGTACCCCCAGATTTATCCACAGAGCTCACCACAATCCATGTCCAGCTCAAATGCTTTTGGTGAACTCTACAACTCCAATTTAACAACTTCTCTGAGGGTCTTTTACTAGTTCATCCCTCTCGCTTTAGCCTCCAAAGTGCTGGGATTGTAAGCATAGGCCAGTAGGTCCAGTAGCAAACATATTCTTTTTTTTTCCCCCACCCCCAGATAGAATTTCTTTGTGTAGCCCTGGCTGCCCTGGAATTCCCTCTGTAGACAAGGCTGACCTTCAACTCAGAGATCATCTGCCTGCCTCTCCCTCCTGAGTGCTGGGGTTAAAGTCGTGCTCCACCACACCCAGCTAAACATATTCTTAATTAGTCCAGCTTGTTAATTTTATTTATAGTTATCATACTTGTGGTTTGTTTTAAAGAACTGATGGAGCTGGAGGTGTAGCTCAGTGGTCAGAATATGTGCTCAATGTGCGTGAGCCATGGATTCAATTCTCCACCTGAACAAATAAGTTATTTACCTTAATGCTGTGAAGGTATTTTTTTATTCTAGATCTTTTCTTTCTTTCTTTTTTTCATTCGGTACTGGGGATCTGTCCAAGAGCCTTGAACATACTAGCAAACAATGCACCACTGAAATACACTCTCAGTTCTGGATTATGTTTCTAAACTTCTTTAATACTTAAAAAATTAGTTTATATTTATTGCACGAAGCAATGGGCTTTCTATTTATTTATTTATTTATTTATTTATTTATTTATTTTTTGGTTTTTTGAGACAGGGTTTCTCTGTGTAGCCCTGGCTGTCCTGGACCAGTAGACCAGGCTCAGAAATACACCTGCCTCTGCCTCCCAAGTGCTGGGATTAAAGGTGTGCGCCACCACCGCCCGTTGTAATGGGCTTTATTACTCCATTTTAATACTCATATATTATATACTTTGACTATATATACTCCCGATTTGTTGCTCTTTCTTGTTCCTTCTGCTCTATGGCCACTTTCTTTCTTGGGTCTCCTTCCACATTTTTGCCTTATATATTTATTTATTTACTTACTTATTTTGGTTTTTTGAGACAGGGTTTCTCTGTGTAGCCCTGGCTGTCCTGGCACTCACTCTGTAGACCAGGCTGGCCTCGAACTCAGAAATCCACCTGCCTCTGCCTCCCAAGTGCTGGGATTAAAGGCGTGCACCACCACTGTCCCGCTTGTTCTTTAGTTTTCTCTTGTTGTTTTTTGAGACAGTGTCTCATGTAGCCCAAGCTGCCTAGGACTTAATATGTAGCTGAGGAAGACCTTGAACCTCTGGTCCTCTTGCTTCTACCTCCAAGATGATGGGGATTATAGGCTTGTGCCTGTGGTAGACATCTACTGTGATTATCCTTCTAAGTGAAGTGTAGTTTATACTAGAATTTTGGCTGTTCTATATAAACATATCCTTTATCTGAAAGTCCACCCATTCATCCACTTATCTGTTTATATATGGAACTAAGAATTGTGGTGCATTATCTATTGTTTTCAATACTCAGAAGGCTGTGTTGTTCACTACTATTCTGCCAGTTGCTGTTCCTAGATACCTAAGAAGCTGAGACAGGAGGACTACTTGAGCCCCCTATGTTTGAGACTAACCTGAACAACATAGTGAGACCCCCATCTAAAAAGAAAGAAAAACCTTACACACTGTCCATGTTTATTTATAAGGAGTGTGGTGCTAGTAAGGAGAGAGAAAAGCAGCCCAACAAAGTGTACATGACCTGAGTGTGCTGTTTCATGCCTGGGTGGCAGAGGTTCAAGGCCAGTCTTGGCTACAGAGAGCCTGTCTCAAAAAAAATGTATTTGACTATTTTGGTTAAATAAAAAATGAGGTGCTAGGAAGGTGGCTCAGTGGGAAAAGCATATTCTATACAAGTATCTCCAGAAACCATGTACATGATGGGATGGCATGGCTGCCTCCCTCTGGTTTTGGAGTTTAGGAGACTGAGATGGGTTCTTGGAGTAAGCAGGTTAGTTGAATCAGCGGAATCAGCCATTCTAGGATCAAGTATGAGGCTAGAGACGCTGCCTCAGTATAAAGTGGAAAACAATAAAAACAACAACAAAACCAGTGTCAGTCTCTGGCCTTTTATACGTGTGCTTACACATGCAGACATAAATACCATATATATACATATACAAAACCAATATTTGAATAGAGAGAGAGCCTTTGTCCTTGCTGAGGGTCCTCCTGTGTTTGCTTGGTATGTATTCTTTGGTATTCGTGCTTGAGCTATTTTCTTTTTAGATTTGAGTGTTCATTTTTGAGAAAACAAAAATTAATTACTCACTATTAAGTACAGTAAGTTTCCAGTCAGTATGGTTAGTGCTCATTATCACTCACCAAAGTTGATCTTTTTTAGCCTGTGAATTACCAGTAGATCTGCACTTGAGGTTAGTTGAATTACTAAATGTTCAAATAAACTATTTCAAACATGCATCTGAATGGTTAAAAAATAGATAAAATCTTTTGGGGGGTGGTACAAGGTAGTGGGCTAGGCAACAAAGTCTCTATAGTCAATGCTGGAGCAAGTATGAATCCTCCTGTGTCAGCCTCTGACGTGTTGGGATCATAGACATACACCACCACACTTAACTTCTACCTAAATTATTAGGGTTGGTTTTTTTTTCCTTACATAACATCATATCCCTTAAATAACTGGACAGAGAGTTTGAGGATGTGGTTTAGTTGATCTGGGGCTTGCCCAGCATGCATGAAGCCCTGAGTTCATCCCAGCACTGTATAAACCAGATGTGGCAGTGCACTTCTGTAATCTCAGCATATGAGAGGGGGAGGAAAGGAAGGAGGACCTGAAGTTCAAAGTCGGCTTTGGTTACATGGCAAGTTGCAGGCCAGGCCAGACCTTGTCTCAAAACAAAAACAATCTGAGTGATGCCCACACCTTTGATCTCAGTGATTGAGAGGCAGAGGTAGAGGCAGACGGATCTCTCTGAGTTTGAGGCTAGTCTGGTCATAGAAAATATTAGACCAGCCAAGGCTACACAATTAGACCCTGTCTCAAAACAAAACAAAACCAAAAACTCACTAAAATAACAGCAACAGCAACAATAACAACAAGAACAACAAACCCAAAAACAAAAGGAAGGAAGGAAGGACGAAGAAACAAAATAACTAGACCCAAAGAGTACTAAAGATGGGAATTGGTAGTGTCTGATAATACTGTCTGTCTAACTCACAAGTTAGGAAGGGAAATAGAAAATTATGACAGTTGTAAATGATGCTTAGTATTTAATTCTAAGTTCAATCAGCACAGTCATTAACTGACATTTACTCTGAACCCCATGGTTGAACCGCATGGAACCAGATCCCACAGAAATATTATCTTGTACCTACGTGATCAAACTTAGCTCTTGAGCTATTACTTTCAGGAGCTATACATAATGACAGTTGATGTTAACATGTTGCAGGATCTGGCCTTGAAAACACTAGGTAAAAATAGGGAAAATCAAATACCAAGTTTAATAATAAAAAGAAATTAAAGGCTTTGTGTGGTAGCAACTATTTTCCTACCACTTGGGAGGTAGAGACAAAAGGATCAGAAATTAAAGAGCATCTCCAGCTATGTAGCAAGTTGAAGGCTAGCCAGGACTACATCAACTTCTGTTTCAAAACAACCAAGTATCTCCCCAATACAATTCTCCCTAACTAGAAGCTGCATATTTTTTTTTAACTTGAACGAAGAAGTCATTGTCCAATGTAGTTATATGCCTAAGGTTTTAAGTTATTTACTAATTAGTATCTGATCAAATATTATTTTGCAGTGAAAGAGTTGAATTTTATTTGATCAATAATGAAATAATGCAAGGTATCAGGTAAAAATAAAGTGAGTTGGATCAGAACATACAGGTAGGATTATTTTTGCATGTATATGTATATGCATGTTTATGTATGTGGGGGTTACACACATGTGTGTAAGTGTTAGTTGAAGCCAGAGGTCAACTCCAGGTTGCTTCCTCAGGAGCAGTCTACCATTTTATTTTCTGGGGTAGAGATGGGTGGGGACACATTAGAGTGGCCCACGGTTGTGGCCAAAATGGAAAGAAGGGGAGGCCAAGAGCCTACAGTACCTGGTTATCATAGGCAGCCTCCCATCCAAGTATTAACCAGGCCCTGCTTAGAGGAGAAGAGATAGGTGGAGGTCAGGGTGACATGGCCATAGACCTTTTTAAAAAGACTATCTCTCAACTTGGACTGGGCTTGCCTATTAGGCTAGGCTGGCCAGCAAGAGAGACCCAGGGATCCACCTGTTCCCACCTCCCCAGCTCTGGGTTTATGGGGGTGCTATGCTGCCATGCCTAGTTTTGTTTTTCTTTTTTCTTTTCTTTTTTTTAAAATATGGATTCTGGGGATCTAACTCAGGTTCTCATACATTCATACATTCAGGACAAAGACTATCAACTAAGTTATCTCCTCAGCCCTTTTATGGTTTGTGTATAGCCCTGGCTGTCAGAACTCCTGAGCCTTCTGTTGCTTCAGCCTGGGATCCCAGTGCTGGGATTATGAATGTGGGCTTTGCTCATTCAGTAAAAATTTAAATACAAAGAAATCCTGAACTGGGTGTGGTGGCACAGACCTTTCATTCCAGCACCAGGGAAGCAAAGGCAGTAAGACGCTCCAATTTTGAAGCCTGCTTGATTTACACAGCCAATTCCCAGACAGCTAGGGGTAAGTAGATAGGAGACCCCATCTCTAGTCAATCAGTTCTGATAGGTAAGGCGTCCAGCATTTGTGATTAAAACCGAGTTTTGTCTTTAAAGGTCAGTAGCACATTTTGTATTAAGGTATGTTTAAAAAATTCTGTATTAAAAGTGTTTCCTTTAGGCAGGTGTGTCAGTACATATCTATAATCCCAGCTCTTAGGAGGGTGAGGTTGGAGGATCCAGGTAGCCTAGTCTATGTAGGGAAGCCTTGTCTGTCTGCTGTGTCACAAAAGCAGCAGGAGTGGGAGCTTTAAGTGTTTTCATTCCCCAGTAGTGCTCTATCTTTCTTTTTCTTCCACACCCTGATCTCTTTCTCTCTGTTAGGGTTCCTATTGCTGGCTTCCCAGCCATTACCATCATAATACCATTTAAGGTAGCTTTGCTGGATCTATTTATTCTGAGTCCTACAATCTACTTTCTCTTTTAGCCTTGCTTCCTAAATCAAGTTGACAATTCAGTTTATTTTTCCTTCTTTTATTTCAACAACTCCTGATTTAGGTTGTTTAGGAGGCTATAATATAATCCGGGCACAAACTCTCCCCCTTGGAATCTGTATTTACGAGGCTTCCTCCTTTCCTGGCTGAATGTGCTGAAGCCGGCAGGCAGAGTACCGTGAGGAGGACTTCAGCCCCCACAGTTCTCTGTGTGCGCATGCTCACTCTTCTTACAGTTGTCAAAGTGCTTTTCCAGAGCGGTCACATAATCAACCCGAAAGAAGAAATAAATACTATTCGTTTTTTCAATTTTATCGATCTTTAAAAACTGGACACTTAAAGGTAACTGCTACTATGAATTTGTTACTTGAAATTGGGTTATTGCATGTAAAAGCCGGTCTATTGTGTGCGGTGGGGGAGGGGAACCAGGAATCTATTTCTCAGACTTTGCTATATATAAGCAACCCCCCCCAAATCAAATTATAAAGGCAGTTATTTAAGGATGTTACATATTGACTTTATAAATTTTATAGTAGTCACTGACTTAGCTTTTGTTTAAAAGATTACTTTTATTAAAAGGTGGGTCTTGACCTTGACCGAGTGAATTTAATATGGAAAGTAAAATTTGTATTATTTTTAAAGAGCATTCTGAAAAAAATGGAGTGTTTTGTTATAATATTTTGAAATTTTAATGATATGCTATTACTATTAATTAAAGCTATTATAAAATATTCTGAGTCTAGGTTACTTTTTGGCTTGGGGGTTTAATGCAGTTTAAGCTAAAGACATTAACAAAAGTGTTTAATACAAGCAATAAGAATAGTTGGGTGATACTAAAATTATAATCCAGTACATATTTCAGCCATGATGATAAAGCTATTGTAAAGAAAATTTTAGCTTATCAAAGCACTGAAATTCCAGAAGTACAATGGTCTACTGCAGCACTGTAAGAAGGAAGTAGGAAAATGTCTCTGTGACCACCCTATTTGGCAGGGATGGAACTTTGTGCTGTCTGCCTCCAAAGTCCACTCTCCTCTCTGTGCTCTATTTATAACACTAGTCAAAGCCATTGTTTTAGATACAGGGAACTGAGGAAAATAAAAGCAATCTGAAGCAAGCTTTACTGATAGTAGCAGGCAATCCCTGGTGCATGCTCTATTATACTGGGCTGGGTTTTTTCTAGGGGAGGGGAAGATGCAGGAAAGAGAGGAATAGAAAGGAAAGTAAGGTGACTGAGAGAAGTGAAGTGTTTTCCATAGCTCACTATGCTCCTTGTATATAAAACTTTGAAATGAAAGATGGTATCTGTTAAGTACTTTAATGATAGCTTTAATAAAACAGAACTGTGAATCCAACTTCTTGTCTGTTATCCTTTGTGTAATAGTTAAGAGCGATACCACCTCCATTTTAAGAGTTATTTTGAATAGTCCAAAGGCAGAACTGTTGTGCGTGTCTAAATGCCCTTTACAAATGTCCCAAGAAAGATACTTCTCCAGTATATGAGTTAATTAACTATATTAAATATATTAATAACTTTATTGCAATTGTACTGAATCATCATCTAAAAATAATTATATGTTTGGTCATAGCTCCTTTAACATTTCAAAATATTTGTTTGCAAGGTCTCAGCCCTGTAATATTCAGATATTTAAAGCAATTAAATATATTCCGAGATAAGTTCATTCAGTGATAACTACATGCATGGAAATCTCTCGGTTTTGAGTGATTACTGTTTTCATCCTTGAGTAAGAAAACAGGTTGTATGACAGAGGTGAATATAGCCCTTCTATGTGAAGTGGAAAATACCATACATTCCTTATATGGCTAAATGAAGCAGTGAGGGTAATGTACTATAATTACAATGTATGAGAATTTGGGACTTTGTACTCCTCTATTTTTAACAGTTGCTAGCATATGGTAATTCAGGGTCCTCAAACCATAGTCTTTCATTGCTAATACTAGTGATAAAAGAATGGATTCTAAATTTGCCAGTCTTGTGACCGAGGCAGCAGCAGGAAGATTCAAAAATGAAAATCTGGCAACCCCAGAATTATCTTGACTGTCTACTTAAATCTCTGATGCATTTTTAAAGTCCCGCCCCCTCTCCATCTCACAGACTCTCTCCCCTCCTCCCTCCCCACCTTCCTCTCTCTGACCTCAAATCCAACCAGAAGCATTTCTCCACTCTGCAGAGAATTTCTCAGGCTCCTGTAGAGACCTGAAATGCCAAGAAGCCATTAAATCACTCGGACGGCAGAACTGGAGACGAGAAAATCGGAGAATAAGCAGAAAACCCACAATCCTTAGAGTAATAAGAAGCAAACACTTCTAAACATTTCAGTAGGTTTTCACTTTTTTTTTTGAGTTAGGTTTCTAATATACCAGACTGGACTCGAACTGGCTAAGTAGTTAAGGCTGACCTTGAATTTTTGATCCTCCTGCCTCTCCCTCAGAGTACTAGGATTTCAAGCATGCGCCACCACGCCCGGCGATTTTCATCTTTCTAAAATCTGAGGTTTCTTTTATATTAAAACGTCTCCTAACAAAATGGAGTAGCTGCCGCTACTGAGAGGCCAGAGAATGATTGTGCAGCTGAGTTCTTCCAACAAATGCCAAAGATTTTGTCTCTCGAGGTTCGCTGCAGCCAAATGAAACAATCATCTGAGGCAAGAAGGCAGTTTGCTAATCAAGAGGGCTAAGTCGGTTTAAAAAATGTTTTTTTTAAGTGCCCCAGCTGGGGAAGGGGAAAGAGGGTCGTGTACCAAGTCTTTTTAACCTTGCTGAAGGACGCAGCACTATTTATTGACGTATGCAAATAACTGGGGGAGGGTGGTGCTTGGGAAAAAACAGGAACCAGAATCAGTTTCTCATTGCAGGGTGAACGCTCTGAGTTCCGGTGAAGGGGAAAGAGACGTGGCGAAATTGCTGTCTTTCTGTCTTATAAGCACATCTCTCACTAACACAGAAAAGGGACCGAGACGTCAGAAAGGGTGAAGACGCTCTCACAGTATTTTTAGAGACCTTGCTCGAGCCCTCCACCCCCCCCCCTCCCGCCCCGCAGCCCGACTTGTTCTTCTAAATGCGAGATTATGGATTTGCATTGCAATTGGCTAGTGGCGGTGGCACTGGATTTTCGCAAGTAAAACACCCGCCCGCTTCAGTGAGGGGCATTCATGATCACATTGACAATAACGCATCTCTCTTTCTTCCCGTTTCAGCTGCGCAAACCATGCAGGATGATTTACTGATGGACAAAAGCAAAACCCAGCCCCAGTCTCAGCAGCAGCAGCAGCCGCAGCAGCAGCAGCAGCAGCAGCCGCCGCAGCCGCAGCCGCAGCCGCAGCAGCCGCGGCAGCAGCAGCAGCAACAGCAACAGCTCCAGCCCGAGCCCGGTGCAGCCGAAGCCCCGTCCACGCCCCTCTCCTCAGAGACCCCCAAGCCCGAAGACAGTAGCGCAGTGCCGGCCCTCAGCCCCGCCTCGGCTCCACCAGCCCCCAACGGCCCCGACAAGATGCAGATGGAGTCGCCGCTCCTGCCGGGCTTGAGTTTCCATCAGCCCCCTCAGCAGCCGCCGCCACCGCCGCAGGAGCCCCCGGCGCCCGGAGCGTCGCTGTCGCCGTCTTTCGGCAGCACCTGGTCCACGGGCACTACGAACGCGGTGGAAGACAGCTTCTTCCAGGGGATCACCCCAGTCAACGGGACCATGCTCTTCCAAAACTTCCCGCACCACGTCAACCCAGTCTTCGGAGGCACCTTCTCGCCGCAGATCGGCCTGGCGCAGACCCAGCACCATCAGCAGCCGCCGCCGCCAGCGCCGCAGCCGCCGCAGCCCGCGCAGCCCCCGCAGGCGCAGCCCTCTCAGCAACGCCGCTCGCCCGCCAGCCCCAGCCAGGCGCCCTATGCGCAGAGGAGCGCCGCCGCCTACGGCCACCAGCCCATCATGACCAGCAAGCCGTCCTCATCCTCGGCCGCCGCAGCTGCTGCGGCCGCGGCTGCCGCCTCTTCGGCCTCGTCCAGCTGGAATACGCACCAAAGCGTGAACGCAGCCTGGAGTGCTCCGTCCAATCCGTGGGGTGGCCTGCAGGCGGGCCGAGACCCTCGCCGCGCGGTCGGCGTGGGCGTGGGCGTAGGTGTGGGGGTACCCTCTCCGCTTAACCCCATCTCGCCGCTCAAAAAGCCCTTCTCCAGCAATGTGATCGCTCCACCCAAGTTCCCTCGTGCAGCCCCACTCACCTCCAAGTCCTGGATGGAGGATAACGCTTTCCGGACCGATAATGGTAACAATCTGTTGCCTTTTCAGGTAAAGTCCCTGTGCTCTTGCACACTCCTTCCTGCTGCATGTTTCTCTCCTCTTCCTGGTTATTTTAATCGACCCACCCGCTGTTGTTTAGAAGGCACAGCAAATTCCAGCACCCCCCCCCCAAATCCTCTGGTTCACCACGACTATTCTACACAATCTGGGTGGGGGTGGGGACGAAGTTGAGGGGACACTGTGACTGCTTGAGGGTAGGAAAGGGTCTTTTTTCTTTCAGTTCATTTCCTCCTTCACTGTGCTTGTGCTTTTTATTTTGGCCTCCTTTGACAAATTAAGCCGCAAGTGTATAGTCAGGTGCGGGAGTAGTCCCAGAGGAGTAGGCTGAGATTCCAATCATTTTAAGTAGCTACACATTTTCAGGTTACGCAATCCTAGGTTCAAGGTGCCGAAAGCCGTCCACGCCCAAACCACTCTGGTTTGTTAACTGCCTTTGAATGGTACTATTTGAATTAGTTGCATATGCCCAACTAAACTAATGTAAACACATGTGTTTATGTCTAAGGTGCTGGAATCACTAATAACATTGCTCTGCCAGGAAAATTTACGAGTGTGAGATTCCAATGAACACTCGGAACTATAAGGGACAGAAGTGGAAAGAGTAGAAATTTTAGGGGCATCTATTCCCATGTTACTTAAAAGAAGGATTTAGAATTTTCTTTTCCAGAGGAGAGAGACAATAGGACACGACCTTCAGAGCCATATTGCAATGGAGTCTATTTGCTAACTAGCACTGAAATATTTAAAGCTGCAGTGTCCTTCACCAGTTGGGTTATTTAAGACAATGCAGATCAATTACACCATTTGAAACTGGGCAAAGTGAAAGTCTTGCAACTTTAATGAAAAATGAGTCTTGTGCCTTGGTATTAAATGCCAATGAAAAATCCAGGAAGTGCTCCCGACAAAACGATTGAATGGACAAAGTGTCCTTGTTTCTGTTGCTTTCTCATGTAGTCTGTAGCCACAACAGTAGACAGGATCCTGGGCGTTTTGGATCAGAAAGGGGTGCTGAGTGTATGTGTTCATTGGGAACCTTTGCTGTCTAATAGGCTCTTCCCTGGACCTGTGAAGTCCATAGGCTTCTAGGTTCCCTTGCAAGAGAAAGGCTGGGCGTGGTGGTAAAAGCTTGTAGTTCAGCACCAAGGCTGGGCTGTGGGATTGGGAGTTCCAGTTCAGTCTGGGTTTCTTACAAGATCTTGTCTCAGAAAGGAAGGAAAAGGAATCCTTTGGCCCCTGCTGACAGATGATAGATAGACTGGAAGTTTGACAGAGGTCGAAGGCCCCATCTGCTACAGATGGAGCCTTCAATTTGCTGGTCTTTACCTTTCAGATATTTGGGGATGGGTTGTATCATTTGACGGAAATGGGATTACTCTAGGCTAGATTAAGAATTTTTGTTCTTAACACTTCAAGGAGACCCATAAACCCCTAAATTGTGTCTAGGCGAGTTTTGTTGTTTGTGTTTGGGCTTTTTCTGGGCGTTGTTCCAGCTGGTGCCTAGTTTCTGCTCATGTTGAACACACTGTTAGTCCTAAGAAGAGACTTCAGTGAGCAAGGCTCTTTCTCACATGCTTTCAGAAGGCTCCTCCGGGAGTAGGGTGTTTTACTATTGAGGCATAGTTCTAGATTTTGGGACAGGCTTTCATATAGCTTATGCTTGACTCAGAGTGTGCTGTTCGCTGAGGATGACCTTGGACTCCCGATCCTCCTGCCTCCACCTCCTAGGGTTACAGACTCCTACCACTTTCATATCTTGTTTCTTTCCATTCTAAAGTTTATTTTCATAACTAGGATTAGTTCTGTAGGTGGAGGGAGGTGAGCAGGACAGGTTCTGCTGTAGTTGGTACTTGGAACAAGGGGCTGTCTGCCTTGACAGTTTCTCTTTTTATTCTGAGGCTTTCTATCCAAACCCACTCAGAGACGATAATCTAAATTCCTTCTTATTGTTTAAAGAATTTGTGAGTGTGTGTGTGTATGTATGTGTGTGTGTGTGTGTGTGTGTGTGTGAGTGTGAGTGTGTGCAAGCTCACATGCCTGGTGCATGTTTGGAGATCAGAGGAAAACCTTATAGAGTCCACTCTCTCCACTTTTATGTGAGCTCTGGCATCAAACTCTGGCTGGTTTTTAAGGCAAGGGTTTTTACTCTCTGAACCATCTTGCCATCCATATAAATTCTTAAACTCTCAGAAGTTTATTTAATCTGAATACAGTTTTTTTTTCTTGTTTATTTTGAGACAAGAGGTCTTTCTACATTGCCCAGGCTGTTGTTGAATTCCTGACTCAAATAGTCCTCTCACCTCTGCCTCCCAAGCAGGTAGGATTACAGTTATGAGATGTCGCATCTGGCTACTGAGTATGACCAATATTTATTAATTAACTTCTTAAATGGGGATTGGACTTTATGGTGATGCATATCTTTAATCCCAGCACTTTGAAGGCGGAGGCAGGTGGATCTCTGAGTTCGAGGGTAGTATCATCTACATAGTGAGATCCAGGACAGCTTGGGCTACACAGAGAAACCCTGTCTTCAAAAACAAAACAAAAAAGGGAAGAAAAACAAAGTCCAGAGGGAGGAGGAGGAAGAAGAAGAAGTTGGAAAGAATATAATCCAAAATGTCACCAATCTTGGGAGCCTGGGATATGGCTCTGTTGGTAAAGTGTTTGCCACAAAAGCATATGTGGACTTGAGTTTTGGTCTGAAGCATCCACATTAAGAACCCTGGGTGTTGTGGCACATGCTTGTAACCCTAGTATGCTGGAGATGGAGGCAGAAGGATCTCCTAAGGCTTTCTGGCCAGTGAGCTCTAGGTTCAGTGAGAGGACCTGGCTCAGAAATCTGTGAGATTTCATAGAGGAAGACACCAGACACTGACCTCTGGCCTCTACATATGTTTGAAAACTAGCTCACACTCCCTCCCTCCTTCCCTCCCTCCCTCCCTCCCTCCCTCCCTCCCTCTTCACCAATCCCTGGTATGAAGTAGCATGAGGATTGCTAATGTTTCTCAACAAACCGTTCGCCAATGATGTTTCTAAGGCCAAACACAATTGTATTTTGCACTTTTTTTGTCGTTGTGATAGATGGTAGTACTATTGAGTGGGCAAAAATGATCAAGTAATTTGGTTAAAATTAAACAATTTTTGCTTGGCTTCAAGAAAAATTATGTGTACTCTGTGTCTCATTTCTATTTCTTATTTAAAACAGTTCTTTAGGGTCTTTTTTTTAAAGATTTTTTTTTTATTTATATGTATTTATCTGTGAGAGTATATGCCATGTATGTGCAGGAACCTGCCTAGGCCAGAAGAGGTCATCTGAATCCCTAAAGCTAGGATTATGTTCAGTAATCTTCAGATGTGGGTGCTGGGCATTGAACCTGGATTCTGGAAGAGGAGTAAGTGCTCTAAGCCACTGCACCTCTCCCGTTAGACCTTTATGGTTTTTAAGTAACATTGTATTGAGAGTAGTTGGATTGAGTGGTCCACACTTATATTCAGTCAAAAGAGGTTGAGGCAGGATGATGCTTTGGCCACCATTGTGAAAAATCTGGGTTTCATTATTGTTGTTGTGTTTTGTTTTTGAAACAGGGTCTCTCTGCATAGATATTCCTGGCTGTCCTGGAACTCACAGAGATCTTCTTGCCTCTGCCTCCTACATACCAAGTGCTGGGATTAAAGGCATGTGCCGTTATGTTTGGCAAAAATTTGTTTGTTTGTTTTTTAAGACAGGGTTTCTCTGTGTAGCCCTGGCTTTCCTAGAACTTGTATTATAGACCAGGCTGTCTTCTAACTGAGAGACCTACCTCCCTCTGCCTCCCAGGTACTGAGATTAAAGACCCACCACAGCCTGGCAAAATCCTGTTTCTTAAAAAAAGTTTTAGATTCAGGAGTAGTAACTCATTCCTGTAACTTTAGGACCCAGGGGGCTAATTCAAGAGGTTTCCCATGAGTTTGAGGTCTTCCTGGGCTACAGAGTAAGATATTGTCTCAAAGCAAAACATTAGAGGTATAACTAGAACCAGAAAAATAACTTAGTTGTACTTTGGCTTGTAAGTTTGCCAACTTGGTTTAAGTTGTAACATGCCAACTATGTGTTTAGCCTGTAAGTATGTCTGTATACTACCTCCATGCCCTTGGAAGCTAGAAGAGGGCATTAGATCCCCTAGGACTGGAGTAACAGATGATCATGTCGGTGCTGGGAATTGAACCCAAGTTCTTTGGAAGAGTAGCCGAGCCAGTGCTCTTAACCACTGAGCCATTTCTCTAATGTCAAATATGTTTAAAAAGCAAAGCATCTCAGTTCTTAATGAGCAGAATTTCATGTTTGTGCATTTATTTAAATAGTTTTTCTAGGACTAAAGGTATTTTGTTTCTTTAGATTGAAAAGGTTTTCTTTGTGTTTTGTCTTATGAAACAGTTTCACTATATAGCCTTGACTGGCCTAGAGCTTACCAAAGTCCTCCTGTCTTTCTGCCTTTCAAAATCTGTGGTTAAAGGTGTGTATGTATCATCATGCCTGTCTGATTTTTGTTTTGCTGTTGTTTGGAGAAGTCTTACCATTAGCCAGGGTTGACCTGGAACCTCCCTTTTCCTGCTTCTTCCTCCTGGAGACTTAGATTACAGGAAAGCATCACAATACCTGGCCTAAATTGAGAGATTTAATTTATTGAATGCCAGTTTTCTAAAAGATCTTATCTTACTATTTATTTATTTATTTATTTTTTTAAATTTATTTTGACTTTTTCCAGGCAGAGTGTCTTTGTCTAGCCCTGACTGTCCTGGAACTCGCTCTGTAGACCAGGCTCCACCTGCCTCTGTCAGGAATTAAAGTTGGGCCCATTGGAGCTGTAGTTGAAGGTGGTTGTAAGTGACCTAACTCGTAGGTGCTGGGAATCAACTTGGGTTCTCTGCAAAAGTAGTATGTGCGTGCTCTTAACCCCTGAGGCATCTCTCTTGACTCTATTTTCAATTTTTAATCATTATTTTTTATTTTGAGATAGAGATGGACTATATAGTCCAGACTTTCCTGAATCTCACTTTATAGTTCAAGTTGGCCTTCAACTCATGGGAATCTTCTTCTGCTTCAGCCCCTAGAATGCTTGGATTATAAAATGTGAGCCACCAGCTACAGGTCTTTAATTTTTGTTCTTCTTAACAGTTTCCTGGGCTGGTGAGATGGCTCAGTGGTTAAGAGCACTGACTGCTGTCCTAGAGGTCATGAGTTCAAATCCCAGCAACCACATGGTGGCTCACAACCATCTGCAGTGAGATCTGATGCCCTCATATGAGTGTCTGAAGACGGCTACAGTGTACTTACATATAATAAATAAATAAAACAATCTTAAAAAGAAACTTTAAAAAAGATCTATATAAGAACAAACAAACAAACAAAAAAACCAGTTTCCTTGTGCCAAAAAAGAGACTTTCAATTATATAGTATGTCTATTTCCAAGACAGGTTTTTTTTATAGTCCAAGCTGACTTCAAACTTGGTTATATAGCCAAGGTTGACCAAGGTACTTTGTCTCAGCTTCCTGAGTGCTGACTTCAAGCACATCATTTGGGTTGCAATTCTACTTCCTTCTCTTTTGACATTTCTTACCACCACTTTAACAGCCATGTTAAGGTGGTTTGTTTTGTAAAGCAATCACTGTTTTCAGTGTGGCTTTCTAAACCATACGGGCTTTCTTATTCTAATAAACCTGTTGGGTTTTCCTACCTTGAGATGGCTGCTGCCTTAGGGATTACTTGTATCTAAAAACTGTTTCATTTCTGTAAATAAGCAAGGTTCTAAGATGTGAGTGACTTCACTGGGGTCATAGAATTAATGTGTCTGTAACTTCCTGCAGTGCTGGTGCTGTCAGAATTCATTTAAGTCAGGTTCTCTTTGGACTCCAAAGGGATTTTGTGATAGAACTATTTAATGAGGCTTCCATGTTTATTTTTTGTGTGCATATGTATGTGGGTATACTTGCGTATTTACAGGTTCCTTCACCCTTATGTATGGATTTGAAGGCCAGAGGTCAATTTTTCATGTCTTCCTCTATTTGCTGGTCATTTTAATTGTTGAGACAGGGTCTTTCATTGACCATGACACTGTTTTTGCTAGACTAGCTGGGCCCTAAGCATCTAGGATATGCCTTTTTTCTGCCTTTCTGCATTCCTAATACTGGGATTTCAGGCAGGGCTACCATGCTCACCTTTAACGTAGGTGCTGAACTCCTATTGCTCTTCTCCCTGTGTCCCAATTTCTGAGATTACAGTTGTGTACTACCCACCACTCTCAGGTTTGGGGGAGGGGTATCGGGAATATGTGGAGGTTGGGGAAAAACAGGGTCTTGCCATTCAGTACAGTCTAGTCTCAAATTTCTCCTACTTTGTCTGGGGTTATAGGCAAATACAACCACTCCTGGCTTTATTGAGGTTCTCTATTAGGTTGGTGTATCTTGATGATGTGTTTTGTCAGCAGAGCTCAAGAATAGTGGGACCTTCCAATGAGGGAACTACACACATGTACATTCTGTGTTATGAGGCAGGAGAGCCTATGTCTGTGAAAGGACTAGAACTGAGGCATGCTGTCTATGTGGTAAATTTAGATTTGAGCAATATTGTTGTCCAAGGAAGTTTAGAAGGGACTTTTGACAGCATTGAGTCTCTAACCATACAGTTCACTTTACAGAGTAGAAAATCAGGTTTCTTGTATGTGACTTGCCCAAGTTCAGGTGGATAGATTATGTCAAAAGTAAGATTTGGATTCAACTCTGTGTCACAATTATGTGAGCAAATTATGTGAATATTTCTTTCTATAAAATGGAAATGATGATAACATATTTTGAGTTGGGTTGCAGTAATTGTTACTGTCATGATGATCGGTGTCTCTGTGTAAACATATCACAGTATAAATGACCAGTGTTTTCATTTAGTGCCATCTATTCAATAACTCCAAAATTTTGTGTGATGTTATTTATTCTTTTTTTCTGTTTGCTTAGGATTGTGTTGTCATAATAGGATGAGTTCATAATCACAATCTAAATATCTCAAACTACTGTATAATACCATGTATTCTTTCCTATGATCGTATTCTCCCATATGATCCTATATGTTCTTTTTTCTGTGTGATAGTATTCTCAGTTATCCAATCCTCTACACCTGGTGGTGCAGTTGATAATGCACCTATGGGCCGGGACCTATGTCAGTCATTTCACATGTAGCTTCTTTGAGGTGGAAGACTGTTGTCCTCACGATGTTGATTGGGAAATTCAGGGCCAGTACATTTGCATTGTTTGCTCAAGATCTTATAGATAGTAATTTACTAATTTGGGATTTGAAACCAGGCACTTTGCCCAGTGGGGTACACCGTTTTAATAACAGCACTCACAGAAGCAGATAGATAGATAGATCTCTATGAGTTTGAGGCCAGCTTGTTCTCCACAGTGAGTTCCAGGACAGCCAGGACCTTGTCTCAAATAAAACAAAACAACAGAAAATCTAAGCCCTCTGCCTCCAGTCATGGCTGCTCTTACTCCTCTGGACTGCCTCTGTACATCAGTACAGTGTAGATGGAAGGCACATAGACTGAACTTACACTTCACCTTAGCAGGGTCCCTGGAGAGTCAAACATTTTTAAAATTATGTCATCCAGTTATATAACAATAAAAATGTTATTTCTTTTTTTGTTTTTTTTTGTTTGTTTTTTTGTTTTTTCGAGACAGAGTTTCTCTGTGTAGCCCTGGCTGTCCTGGCACTCACTCTGTAGACCAGGCTGGCCTCGAACTCAGAAATCCGCCTGCCTCTGCCTCTCAAGTGCTGGGATTAAAGGCATGTGCCACCACTGCCCGGCAAAAAAATGTTATTTCTAAAGTAAATATTTTATTCAAAGTTGCATCAGAAATCAAATCTTTGACATTTTTGAAGAGACTACAGTTATAGTTGTTAGTATTATATAGTACAAATTTCTTTCTTTCTTTCTTTCTTTCTTTCTTTCTTTCTTTCTTTCTCCCTTTCTTTCTTTTTAAGACAAGGTCTTGCTTTGTCCCTCTTGGCTGGCTTGGAACTCTCTACATATATCAGGTTGGCTGGGATTAAAGATGTGTTACCATGTCTGGCCCACACAACTTTTTAAAGAATAGTTTATTGAGAGTTAGGTGTGGTGACACACATCTTTAATCCCAGACTGAGATAGGTAGATTTCTCTGAGTAAGGCCAGCCGGGTCTACATAGTGAATCAAGGACAGCCAGGACTATATAAATAGACCCTGACTAAAAAAAGAATAGTTTATTGAATATACTGTAGACAGCAGTGGGTGGACAGTAACTAGTGTACCACCTGTAGCTGAGGCTCTTTAAGGCTCTTTAAGGCTTTATAGAAGTAAAAGAAGAAAACTATATTGGTGATACACACATTACCACTTAAATTAGTAGTCACCAATGCTTTCCCTATTAATTTATATATTTTTGGAAAATTTTCCAATTATTTCCCATCTTACATCTTTATTTCTTTTTTGCCTTGTTCCAACTTAGATATGATTATAGAAAATTCTATCTTTTTTAGTTTGTATTTAGTTAAATGTCAGTGTTAATAAGAAATTCCTTACATGAGTTGTGGGACAAAAAATGATATTATACACATTATCCATTATGTAGCTTGGTAGAAATATGCATGCCTTGCATGTGTGAAGCCTAGGTTCTACCTTCATCTCCCAAAACATTTCAAAATAAATATGTTAACTCAGAATTTTTATATAGTAAACATCTGTTTTGTTTTTTTTTTTAATTCTCCCGTAGGAACAACAAACAAAGAAATGGGGCTGAGAGACAACTCTTGCTGAGGGCAGGGCTGCAGCTCCAGGGTGCCTATCACCTTTGCCCTCTGCTGGCTCTAGCACTTATGTCCACAAACCTACACACAAACCCAAATACATACATTTAAATAACTAAACCAAAACAAAAAGCTCCCAGACATCTTCCAAATTAACTACCCTTTCAGGAAGCAATATTAACCATCTAGTTTATATTTGTCTTAAAATAAGGATAAAAGGAATGATATTTAAAAGTGAAGTTCTCCTCCAATTGATTTCTTTGTTGTTGAGACCAGTTATACAGTCTCATGGAGCCCAGGCTGACTTCAAACTGTATGTATCTGAGGATGGCCTAGAATTTCTTCCTGCCTCTGTTACTCAAATGGTAAGATTGTAGGTGTGCACCACTGAGCTTGGTTTTCTTTTTTTTTGGTTTTTCGAGACAGGGTTTCTCTGTGTAGCCCTGGCTGTCCTGGAACTCACTCTGTAGACCAGGCTGGCCTCGAACTCAGAAATCCACCTGCCTCTGCCTCCCAAGAGCTGGGATTAAAGGTGTGCGCCACCACCGCCCCGCTGAGCTTGGTTTTCTAGTTTTTAATTCTTATTGATTCTCTAATACAAAACTACAGAGGATCTAATCAACCCCAGGCTGTTTCAGAATCCATTATTATGTAGTTGACAGCAAAGACTAATTATCTATATTCTATCTGAAAGGTTCTGGGAGAAGATGACATGGTTTAGTGCTTGCCACTCATATGTGAGGACTTAAGGTCAGTATCTAGCACCAATGTAAAAGCCAGATTGAAAGCTAGAAGGTGGTAGATAACACATGCCTTTAATCTCAGTACTCAGGCAGAGACAGCAGAGGCAGCAGAGGCAGGCAGCTCTCTTGAGTTTGAGGCCAGCTTGGTCTACAGAGTGAGTCCCAGGATAACCAGGACTACACAGAAAAATTCTGTCTCAAAAAACAAACAAATAAACAAACAAACAAACAAACAAATGAGCCAGACTAAAAAAAGTCTGCCATATATGTGCAGACTTATCCTTACACAGGAACACACACACACACACACACACACAAACACACATACACACACACACACACACACACACACACACACACACACACACAGACACCAAGTCCAACTCTTCATATACAGAAAAGAGAGGTGAGGCTAGGAAATGCTAGATTTTTCTATGCCTCTGAAACATTAGGAATTTAAATTGTATATTCCAAAATTGCATGTTGAAAAGTGGTTAACTTTTGTATAAACTACGACTTTGCAGTGAGTTAGTATAACAGTTCCTTAAATACAATGCTTAAACTATCTGGCCTCTGAATTTGATGCTCTTTTCTACTTTGTAGCCTTTTCCTTTGGCCGTTTGGAATGAGGAAGACATTGACACTGTGATGATCAGAGAAAAGTCACTTATCAGTGATTCTTTTCCTTTATCTCTGTGAAAGTGGAGAGAGACTGCATTCTAGTTTATTTTATGAGAGAAATGACAGTGCTATGAAGATTTGATACTATTAGCTATTGTACAAGTACTGTTATATCTCTTGGACACCTCTGAAATTGTAGTCCAAATTCAAGCTCAATGGGAGAAAGGTTGTTCGTGTTTTATAGTTCAGAGTAATACTCTGATTTCTGTAATTAGAGAAGTCCAGCAGGTTCTTCCTATATTATGGTCACTGTTTGTTGTTTTAGAGACAAAACTCACCCTAGAGCTTGGGCTGACCTGGAATTCACTATGTAGCCTAGGCCTTGCAATTTCTCTTAGCCTTAGGTTTTATCTACCATGAGAGGGAGGGGAGGGGCCCCGTGCATGGTCACGTTCTTGCACATGGGTGTTTGAGATGGTCTCACAGTGTAGCCCTGGATGACTTCAAACTGTGTATAGCTCAGGCTGTTTGAACTTGTAGTACTCCTTCTACCCTCGCTTCTTGAATACTGAGATTAGAGGCGTGTACTACTGCACTTGGCTCCTTTAGTGCTCTTTATATGTGCTGGATAAACTTCTTTGTGTGAAACTACTCTAATAGTTGAAATAGGAAAGCACTAGTGAACTAAAATACTATAATAACTCAGATCCCTGGAATAAAGCCTATTTTTCTTTCCTGAGAGGACTATTATGTAATTCTCAGAAATTCTTGGAAGAGAGCCACAAATGAGCTTTTTATATCATTTGAAATGATCATACAATTAATACACACAAAGGAGAGGAAACATCGTGTGCTATGTATGCATTGCTGTGTAGTCCAGGACTTGTTAGACAAGGTACCTCCTATGTTAGATTCCAGAGTGCTGGGATTGCAGATATGCACTACCACACTTAGTTGAAATGTTCCCTTTTCTCTCACTATGTAGGGCAGACTGGCCTTGAACTTATATCTACCTGCTTCTGCCTCCTGAGTTCTGTGATTAAAGGTGTGTATACCTTGTCCAGCCCAATCACCTTATTCTTTTGGAGTTAATTTATTCTGTCATGCTGATCTGGTTTATTCTTGACTTCCCAAGTCATGTTATTAATAATAGAACTGAGTAGAGTTAGTGTCAGGATGACTTTAATAACTGAGAAATACTTAGATAACTGATGATGGCTGAGTGGGTAAAGGAGCTTGCTACAAAAGCTTGATGATCTGTTTTCTGTCTGAAGAACCCACACACTCAAAGGTGGAAGGAGAGAATCAGCTCCATAAAGATGTTCCCTGGCTTCACATGTGGGCCATAGCAAGTGCTCTGCCCTTAGGTCTCATCATGAACACCAACACAATAGTAATTAATAAAACTGATTTAAACAATCGTAAGGAGATGTGATGGTTTGTATGTGCTTGGCCCATGGAGTAGCACTATTAAGTTTAGCCTTGCTGGAGTAGGTGTGTCACTGTGGGCCTGGGCTAGCTTCCTGGAAGCCTGTATTCTGCTAGCAGCCTTCAGATAAAGATGGAGAACTCTCAGCTCCTCCTGCAACATGCCTGCCTGGATGCTGCCATGTTCCCTCCATGGTGATAATGGACTGAAGCTCTGAACCTGTAAGCCAGCCCCAATTAAATGTTGTCCTTTATAAGACTTGCCCTGGTCATGGTGTCTGTTCACAGCAATAAAACCCTAACTAAGACAGGAGAAAATGCTGGTTTAACAGTTTAACTAAAAGCAGGTGATAGTAGGATCTCTCAGCTAGACAGCCTCTTCAGTATGTGAGACTGGGAAACAAAGTTATAACAAAGGATTTAGAATAGTTTTAAATCTACAAACAGTAGAAATTTATTTTTCATAGTTCTTGGGATAGAAAGTTTGATCAACACTGTCTTTGTGAGGGCTTCTCTGCTTCTTTTTTTGTTTGCTTGTTTTTTTTGTTTTTGTTTTGTTTTTATTTTTTAAATCAAATCATAATTTTTACTTGTTCACACAGGGGTTATAAACACATAAAGGCAGGACATGGGGAAGGGGATGACACCGGAGCATGGGTGTTCAGGGGGAGTACAGATATCTTTCAGAACAGGGTATCAGGGTGAAGGTTTCAGGGGGCAGGTCACTATGACTCTGCCTATGATTCACTTGTCCTTATCTAAGTTGGTATTATCCACCAAGGCTACCTATTTACAAGGTCTATGACTACCCAAGCTGGTAAATTTCCACAAAAGCTTCCTGTTTACAATAGCTTATAGCCATCTGCTTCAATGTTTATCCACAGAGACCCAAGACTTGGTGTTAGCATGCATGTATGATAGGCCTATTGCTGATTTTAGGCCTATGGCTGATTTTAGGCCTTCAGTGTATAAACAGGGCTGCCCCTGACATCTCCTTCCTTCTCTAAGTATAGAAGGGCTGTGGCGATTCTAATCTTGTGAAGGTGGGGATAGAGGCCTGACCTCCAGTGTCCAGTGAGGCATGAGGGCCATACCCATCCCGATGTCTTTTTCCTGGAGAGGGGATAGTTTTGACATCAACCCCTATGCAGTCAGGCTTGTCCCTCAGGGAACCCAGAGAGATATTTTTAACTTTTATTGGTATTCCCTTGCAGTGCTTAGCCTTGCAGCCTAAGCAAGAATTCAGATCGCCAGTCAGAGGGGGTTCTGGGTGGCCCCTCTCTGTTAGGTCTAGGGGCGGAAGTCCCTTCTTTTAGGTTGGGTGGAGATGGGTTTTGGGAACACCTTGGATAGAGTAACAACCTTATCTTGAGTCTTGTGGTCCTCCATAGCTAACTTATGATAATGTATCTGAATAGATTTTGCTACCAAATTATTTATCTGTTGTTTCACAAAGTTAGTCAGCCTATTTAAGGCCCAGGGGTCAAAAGAAGTAATCATATCACATGATCATAAAACTAGATGCTGAAAAAGCATTTCACAAAATTCAACACCCCTTCATGATAAAAGCCTTGGAAAGATCAGGAATTCAAGGTCCATACCTAAACATAGTAAAAGCAATATACAGCAAACCAGTAGCCAACATCAAACTAAATGGAGAGAAACTTGAAGCAATCCCACTAAAATCAGGGACAAGACAAGGCTGCCCATTCTTCCCCTATCTATTCAATATAGTACTGGAAGTCCTAGACAGAGCAATTAGGCAACACAAGGAGGTCAAAGGGATACAAATAGGAAAGGAAGAAGTCAAAATTTCATTATTTGCAGATGATATGATAGTATACTTAAGTGACCCCAAAACTTTCACCAGAGAACTCCTAAACCTGATAAACAACTTTAGCAAAGTGGCTGGATATAAAATTAACTCAAGCAAATCAGTAGCCTTCCTCTACTCAAAAGATAAACTGGCTGAGAAAGAAATCATGGAAATGACACCCTTCACAATAGTCACAAATTATATAAAATACCTTCGTGTGAATCTAACCAAGCAAGTAAAAGGCCTACATGACAAGAACTTCAAGCCCCTGAAGAAAGAAATAGAAACAGATCTCAGAAGATGGAAAGATCTCCCATGCTCATGGATTGGAAGGATTAATACAGTAAAAATGGCTATCTTGCTGAAAGCAATCTACAGATTTAATGCAATCCCCATCAAAATTCCCACTCAATTCTTCACAGAGATAGAAAGAGCAATTCTCAAATTCATTTGGAATAACAAAAAACCCAGGATAGCGAAAACTACTCTCAGCAGTAAAAAAAACTTCTGAGGGAATCACCATCCCTGATTTTAAGCTGTACTACAAAGCAATAGTGATAAAAACTGCATGGTATTGGAACAGAGACAGGCAGGAGGATCAATGGAATAGAATAGAAGACCCAGAAATGAACCCCCATACCTATGGTCACTTGATCTTTGACAAAGGAGCTAAAACCATCCAGTGGAAAAAAGACAGCATTTTCAACAAATGGTGCTGGTCCAACTGGAGGTCAGCATGTAGAAGAATGCAAATTGATCCATACTTATCTCCTTGTACAAAGCTCAATTCCAAGTGGATCAAGGACCTCCACCTAAAACCAAATACACTGAAACTAATAGAAGAGAAACTGGGGAAAAGCCTTGAACACGTGGGCACAGGAGAAAAGTTTCTCTGCTTCTTGATAGTGGGTATATTCTGTGTTCTTGTGTGGAGGAAGGGGAGACTTTAAATCTTACTTGAGTAATAGGGCCTGAAGACTGATGAGGGAGGTGAGTATTTTAGAAGAAGCATCTTAGTTCCCTGAGCCCCTGCTCACTATTCAGGAGTTCTAGATCTTAGGTTTCAATTCATCATCAAAACAGCAACAACAACAACAACAAACTTTCCATATTATAAAAAAAAAAAGATCTGGAAAGAAAATCTTGAAAGTTTATGAAGTTTCATGTTTAGCAAATAAATCAAGTAAAGCTAAAGTGTGTATATATATTTATTTAAAAAACTGAATGTCCCCAGAAGTGCCTCTTTTACAGTCTGTTTTCTTCTTTTAACTATGGGCTATAAACTAGGTACCAGAGGACTGAAGTGAGAGGTTTACTGTCTGCTGCAACTGCATCATTTGTGGTTCCCTAATGGAGTCAGATAAAGGGGAGTGAGCTGTCATGATATTTTTGTTAACTGCAAAATTTACATTGACTTCTTTTTGTCATGTTTGCTCAAAATCATCATTCATGTATTCTGTCATTTGGGTATTGTATCACTTTGGTGGTCCTCTCCAGAGAGAGACAGCTAGCACAGATTCAGTAGACCAGGAGGCCAACACTGGCCTCGCTCTTCTCAAGGCATCATCTTATTTAATTTTTTTTTTTTTTTTTTTTTTTTTTTTTTTTTTTTTTTTTTTTTTTTGGTTTTTCGAGACAGGGTTTCTCTGTGTAGTCCTGGCTGTCCTGGAACTCACTCTGTAGACCAGGCTGGCCTCGAACTCAGAAATCCGCCTGTCTCTGCCTCCCAAGTACTGGGATTAAAGGCGTGCGCCACCACCGCCCGGCCCTTATTTAATTTTTATGCGTTCTTGTGAATTAGGGATAATGATCCTCACTCAGACTGTGAGGCAGCAAAAGGAATGGAAGCTCAGTCCCTGTAATGTTGTTGTCGGTCTTCAGCTCTTTGTCCCAGTCTTGTCCCTGTCCCTTTACTTAGACCTCCAGTTCCCCCCAGCCCAAGAGCAATTTTGTCTCACTCTATTGTATGTGAGGGCTCTCTGCCACATTAGAATGTGGGGTACACAAGGGCAAGGACTTTTTTACTGCAGTGTCCTCGTAGCCTGTGGCAGTAGCCTGGGAGACTTTAAATACATAAGTATTTTCTGCAATACATAAGTATTTTATTGGTGAGCTTACATGTAGTTAGCAATGAAAGATAATTTAACTTCTGTAAACACTTCCTGGCTTACCAGGGCTTGGTTACTAGGGATGAAGCGGAACCATGTTCTGGTCTTATTCCACTCCTAGACATGTATTAAAATAGAAAATAATGAGGCCTAAAATAGACATACCCACAGAGAGTAAATACATGAACCAAAGGAAAACAGTGATTACATTTATGTGGAGTGCTTGGGAAACTTTCAGAAAATCTTCATAGTTTAAAGTATTTTCAGTTTTTTAAAATGATTTTTGAAAATAATCACCTTTACATACTGAGCCATCTTGCTGGTCCAGTTATCCATCTGTCCCTCCATTCATCCATTTACCCATCCATCTACCCACCCTCATATCTGTCCATTTGTCTATGTGCCTGCCCACCTGTCCGTCCGTCCATCCATCCATCCATCCTTCTCTGCCTCCTTCCCTTCATCCATCCATCCTATCTTCCTTCCTTTTTTTCTTTATTTATTGTTTTTTATTTTTTTGGAGTCTCACTATATACTCTGCTTTCTGAGTACTGGGACTAAGGATAACTACAACTATGCCTGGCTTCAGTTGTCTTTTTTATGTATATGTATTATGAGATTGACATAGTAGAGGGAATTTGTGTACATTATTCAGATCCTTTTTACAATTTTATATCATTAGATTTATGAAGATTTTGATGACTCCATACTACTTCATTACAAGAATCAATTCCAGTTGCCAAAATGTCTTTATACTTAGTATATTTAGATTATTTCCTGGTGCATTTTAGATTTTGGAGTCCTGGGTCCTGCTTTTCACATTCTTTAGTTTTTAATGACTAAACACAGTGTCATAAATGGCTTCGACCATCTCAGCACTTTATGTAGAACAGAATGGGTGGAGTTCCATAGTAGACAAGAGAACGGATTGGAGCTGACACCGTGATTCTTTGTTGAGCAGCAGGAGGAGCAGGTGCATCAACAAGAAAGAGCATGGTGTGCTGAGCAGAGCAGAGCAGAGTTGGGTCAGGAGTCAGGCAGATGAGTGGTGTGGCAGGGAAATAGGGAGGGCATTGTAGCATCTGCAGTTTCAACATTGGTCGTGCTGGGGCTGTCAGCCGTACACATGCATTCTCTACCAGTGAGCTGCACTGCAAATTCACACTGAAGAAAGACTTTGTAAAACTTACTGATTATTTGTGTGTGTTCAGGTCATTACGACACATGTGTGGAAGTTGGAGGACAACCTTGAGTCGGTTCTCTTCCTTTCACCTCTTTGGGGTTCTGGGGGTTGAATCCAGGTCATCTGACAAGCTCCTTTTTCTACTGAGCCATCTCATGGAGGGACTCTTAAGGTGAGAAGCATACTCACCGTGAGGCTTTTGAGTTGATGACTGAAGTGATTACATTTTTTCTTCAGAAAGATTACTCTGGGATATAGGTTGTCAGGAACTAAACACAGGGGAAAAATCAGTTGGTTGAAAGGAAGGAATGGCCTCAAGAAATAACTAGGAGGTACACTTATGTGTGGGGAATAGAAAAGGGGGATGTACCTGTAATGGCTCCAGGGTTTAAATAGTTGGGAAAATAATCCAGAGGTGAAAGTGCTTAATAGTGGCAGATAAGAATGCCATGTCTTATAAACCAGCTGGATTTTAGGGCAGAGGAATTACCGAAGAGAAGGCTGTCATGTTTGCAATCTTTAAAAAGGGTGATTTGTCATCTAATGTGCTCGTGCTTTTGTGTTGTTCTTAATACATTACTGGTACAAATGGCTTCATGGCCACTGATTAAAACACTACATTTTAAGAGAAGAAATAAGTAGCATTCTAAGTCAAGAACTTTTTTTTGGCCTGATTTTCTAATACCTTGATAATTTTGAGTTTGTTAGTTGATTAGTCATTTTGTTTGTAGATTATAGCCTGGCACTGCAAAGAACTGTAAGTAATTGCTTACCAATCAATCATATGGGAAGATCATAGAGAATTTAAAAAAATGAACTTGGCATGTATCTACGTGTTTATTTATGAATAACAGGGTCTCACGTAGTCCAGGCTGCCTCAGACTTTCTGTGTAACTAAGTATGACTTTGAATTTCTGATACTTCTACCTCTGTTACCTAAGTACTGGAGTTGCAGGTGTCCACTACTGTGCCCGACTAGGTGAATTTTGATACAGCACTTCAAAGTAATGCTTGATCAGACACTGCATTGCCTGTTCAAGATGGAACTTATCAGGGAATGAAAAGGAATGTATTTATTTATTCATTCTTTTTATTCCTAGAGTCTTCCATAGCCAAGGTTGGCCTTAGACTCACTGTGTAAGACTGACTCCTGCCCTCCTGCTTCTTTTTATCTCCAGGAGCTACAATTGGTTATGTGCCACCGAACCAGATTTTAGAATCATTTTTATTTAAATCTAGGTCATGAGTTTATCAACAATTTTGAATCAAATTAAAATGGTTGGTTATTAAAACTGCAAAATACAACCTGAATATTTTGAACTATTCAGCAATATTGATGAAAAAGTCTTTTACAATGTTTGTTAAATTAATCTTTGCTTTGATTTTAAATGGAATAAAGTGGACAGAAGTCCTGTTTGTTTCCATACTAGTGTTTTATGATACTATTTTAGATTACAAAGTTAAACCTTAGATTTCTGATTTTTTTAAAACGTTTTAAAAAAGGTAAATTCTTCAAAGGTTTGGATTGGTAAAATTCTGGGGCTTGACGTGGGCACTGGTTCGCCACATTTTCACATCCTCGTCTTCAACATTCCAAAGACAGTGACCAGAAGATAGCGGAATTACTGCTTTAGATCTTTCTGCTTTGTTCTACCTGTTTGCCAGTGTATTCAGTTTTACCCATCAGCTCTGGAGCAATGCAGAACATGAAATGCTTTTTCAGAGTAGCTATTTTAAGACAAGTGAGTCATGCAGGTATAATATAAGATTTTCTTTTTAAAATATAATGAGATATTTGATATTCTAATTTAGGCTGAGGTTCTGTTAAATGTGAAACATGGAAAAAATTGAAGGCCTGGAGTGAGGAGGAAAAGGAGAACATGTCTTTAGTGAACACATTCCTCAGAGTGAGGACATTCCTTCTCACTGTGGCTGTAGTGGGGTGAAGCAGGCCAGGGCTGGGTCACCCATCCTATTACAGGGATGTAGATAATAGCAAATGGACTAAGTACGTCCAGAGCAAAGGACAGAGAAGACAGTGAATAAGATTCAGCAAAGAGGACAAAGCTAAGTGAAGGGATGCTTCAGCTTTTGTTACAGTGATTAAATATTCAGAAAGTCAGCCATTTTATAGGGCTAAGAAGCTAAGCAGTTGCTCATTTTATATTCCTTTCTTTTCTTTTTTTTTCTTCAAGCAAGCTATAGGCAAACAAGCTTACATCAAGCATTTATATTAAGAAACTTCTCTTACAGAGTGTCATAAGCAAGTTCAAAACCCAGCTTTTAATCTCCAGTGGCATAATCATAATATTCATGATGCCCCTAAGACACTTGATATTTGTTCTAAACCATCAAAGGAAGAAATACAGTATGTTCAGCATAATTTGCCTTGTATTTATTATCAATGATCTAGTCCGATGACTTCTCAAAGAAATAATTACTGTAAAAAGGAGACCTATGTGGAAATGAAATGGTTACAGTAAGTTTTAGCAGCATCAGCCCGGTTGTGCTGCAGTAATGAAGTACCATGGCCTGGGCAGTGGATAGTGAACATTTACTTCTTCGTAGCTGGTAAAGGTGCCTAGTTTGGTGTCTGGTAATGGCTTATCTGTTTCCAAGTGGGTTTCTTGCTGTCTTGTCCTCACAAGAGGGTGATGTTATATCCTCATATGGCAAAAGAGACAGAAGACAAAAAGTCCTACCCAGGCAGGTCCTTGCCCTGTTTCTAGTCCACTATCATTTCTGAAGTTGTTCCACCACTTGGTATTACCACAGTGAGGATTCAGTTTCAGTATGGGTTTTTTAGGGTATATTCAGAGCATAGCAGCTGAGATGGATAAAAACATTTGTATTGCTTGAGAGTACTGTGTTCAGTGGTTGAAAACAAGGCATTGGTATAGGTGTGTGTGCGTGTGTGTGTGTGAGAGAGATTTGGGTGATAAAATCAGCTTTTTTAACAAGTTAGTCTTTTTGTTATGACAAATATGTGAAAATAACTTAAAAGGAGGGACGAAGGATTTCTGTTTATGGTTTCGTCCATGATTGATTTGCTGCAGTGCTGTGTGCCATAGGCAAGAATCATGGTGGCAAGAATGCATGGAGAGGGAAGTCACTTACACAACAAGGTACTGTTGTGTCAAGGAAGCAGAAAGAGGAAGATAGGAAGGGGTCAGGGCAAGAAAAGGACCTGCTCCCATGGGTCTTCCTCCTCCACGGAGGCCTTATCTCTCAAAGTTACTAAAATCTCCAAGATGGAGGTGAGCAGCTGTGGACCATGGCTCTAACGTAGGAGCCTGTAGAAAGCATCTCATTCAAACTTAACAGCTTCAAAGATGAAAAATAAAGATGGCCTTTATTTCTGGATTTTATATGTGGCTGTTGGTTAGAGTCAAATGGCAAGGTGTGATTCCTTCTTCCCTGAAGATGCTGGAGTTTTGCTAACTTGTCACATTGTTATCAGCTTTAGGCTAGGAGATTTTACTCCAGCTGCTTAACTTTAAATTGAGTTCTGTGGCTGTAGGAAAAATGTAGTGGAGACATCCATATTTTGTGTTTGATATAAAATCCTAGTCACTTCTGCTTTGAACTATTTATGATCAGGTATAAAATCATAAAAGTAATTATTTTATAGAGTCTAAAAATGTATACCATGTTTCTTGCCTGTTTGTGAGATTCAAGTTTCAGTAAAGTTGATTCTTTGTATCTAACTTATGGTCTTGTACTCTTGTCATATCAGGAATCTTAGTGCCCATATGATTTGCTCGTTTGAAATAAGATAGATTATTATTTTAAGTATGGATTTTTACTTAGATACTATAAAATCACAGGACAGAATAACTATGTATAAATTACATAGTCAACTAATGCTTCTTTTTTTGTTGTTTTTTATTTTTTGAGACAGAGTTTCTCTGTGTAGCTCAGAGATCTGCCTGTCTCTGCTTCCTGACTGCTAGGATAAAAGGCATGCACCGCCACCACCCAGCTCCACCTCCTAGCTTTAATGCTCCTTAAATATACCTTAAAGAAAGAAAAGCACAATTCATTGTCTTCTGTCTAAGCTCCATGTAAAGACCAGCAAGGAGTGAGTGTCTGAGGTGGGAGTGTTAGTGTATGGCAGTGAATGTTAGTGGAGTGAGTGTCTGAGGTGGGAATGTTAGTGCAGTGAATGTTAGTGGAGTGAGTGTCTGAGGTGGGAGTGTTAGTGC
>NW_021604674.1:2447443-2459128 GCF_004785775.1 Grammomys surdaster | reverse complement strand
AGTGAGTGTCTGAGGTGGGAGTGTTAGTGCCCGGCAGTGAATGTTAGTGGAGTGAGTGTCTGAGGTGGGAGTGTTAGTGCACGGCAGTGAATGTTATTTTTGTGGCAAAGAACAGTTTTAGTTCAAGACGTAATGATGAGCAAAATTTGGGGCAAGAGTTGGTTAAGTTTGTAATTTGACCTGGTTGTTAGAATAATTAGTGAACTTAACTTAGGAATCCTGGAATTCAAACAGAGTTACTATTAAATGTATTTGTCTAAAGTAACTGCCCAAAGAAATAGACCATAAGCCTCAGAGACAATTTTTAAAAATTCTAGTAGACCATTGAAAATTAAAGAGGCCGTACAGTGGGGCATGCCTGTAGCCAGTGTTACTAGGAGACGGAGACAGGGGGACTGATTGACCTTAGATAGCCAAGGATGTTCTTTATTTTGAGGCAAACATCCTGCTGGGTAATATAGGCTAGTCTCACACTCTAGACAATCCTCCAGCCTCAACCTCCTGAGTGCTGAGATATGGCTGTGTATCCCTAAACATGGGTTAGAGCACCTGAATTGGAGCAACCAATCAATAGGTTGGAGCCTAGCCTAGACAACAGTAAGAGGCAAAAAAGAGTTTGTGTGTAGTAATACATGCCTGAGCAGAGGCGGAGGCAGGAGGATTTCCACAAATTCGAGGCCAGCTATGGGCCATATAACAAGTTTCAGGTAGCAGAGTTACACGATGAAACCCTGGCTAAAAAAAAAAAAAGCAGACGAAAAAGGTGAACGTAATTTTGTTTTGAGACCAGGTATTATTCTGTAGCCCATGTGTAATTTTTAATAATATGTTTACTTAACTTTTAAAAATTATTATAAACAATAAACTTATTTTAACATATGTCAGTCATATAAACTAACAAGAAATTTTACGTATTTTATAGTAGGTCTTTGAAATCCAGTGTGCATTTTATACCTGCAGCACATCTGTTTGTTTTATCTGAAAAGTATTGCAAGTAGTCAGCATCCACACCTGGACAAGGCTAGGTCTTCTAAGTAAGTGTTAGGATTATAGGCTGTAGCAGACACGTCTTTTATTAGTTTTGTCTGCTGAGATTTTTGTTGTTTGTTTTGTTCTTTGTTAACAGAGGCATTTTATATATTTGCATTTCTTACAAGTGAAGAGAATCCTAGGCATTTGAGTTTTCTATTCTTATTATTATGCTTTTTAGACAGTCTTATATAGTCTAGGGTCACCTTGAATCCTTGACCCTCTTCATTTACATGTTTTTATTCTCTTCTCCATAGACTTTATTTCCACAAATATTGCTTCCATTTTAAAATTTTTATTTTTATTAAATTTATTCCCTCCACAACCCAATATCAGCCCTTGCTTGCCTCCCAGTACCCCCTCATGCAAATCCTTCCCCCACTCCCCCTTCTCCTTCTCTTTTGAATTAGAGGCATTCTTCCACTAATATTGATGACTCCTTAAAATAAACTGTAAGCCTCTTGGAGATGGGGTAATGTGGAGAGATCAAATAAACCTTGTAGGCCACAGGGTTGTAGGTGGGTTGATGGTTACCTTTTTCCTGGAATCATGCCGAGCACCTTCCAGTATCATGCACACTAGTCAGTAGGGTGAAGCCTTTAGTTAGGCACCAGCTGGAACCAATAGCCTTGGAAATAGCCTGTGATGTTTAGGGGTTTCCATAGGGCCCCTTTGTCCAACAAGCTCAGCAACGTCTGACAGATTATCACACCAATATTGAAGGCTCAAAAGCTAACAGCCACATAAAAGAGAAAGCATAACTATTGTTTCTTTGGGTCTGGATTAACTCATTCAGGATGAGGTTTTTCTAGCTCTATGCCCTTAATTGCAAATTTTATTTTTCTTAACAGAAGAATTATTCTGTTGTATAAATGTGTACCACATTTTCATTATCCATTCGTCTGTTGATGTGCAAAGTGCAAATAGTAATGGGTACATAGCCAATGTTAGTCAGTTCTGCTAGTATTTAACCCCAGTAGGTTTCTTTGTTGTTTGCTTGAGGGGAGAACATTTAGGTCTGTGATCTCCTACAGCCCATACTGGTTTTAGATCCTCTAAAGCAGTGGTTCTCGACTTTCCAAGTGCCCGACCCCGTAATACAGTTCCTCCTGTTGTGGTGACCCCAACTGTAAAATTATTTCATTGCTACTTCATAACTAATTTTGCTACTGGTATGAATTATAATGGAAATATCTGATGTGCAGGACATCTCATATGCTTGACCCCATAGGGGTCCCAACACACAGGTTGAAAGCCACCGCTCTAAGTTTGAAGAGCATGACCTGGAATTTCTGATCCTCCTGCCTCCACCTCTTAAGTGTTGAGATTTGAAGACTGCCAACACAGCAGGTCACATGTGTTTAGCCCAAGCATTTAGGAATGTCATGAAAGCATTGTAGCAGCTGAGCTGCATTCCCAGCCTCAAAATCCAAGAATGTTTTCATTTCTTGTTTTTTAAGTTTTATTGCATGTGTGTTCAATGGAGGTGATGGAAGTGGTGTGTGTGTCCCACAGCACAAGTAGGGAAATCCCAGAACAACTTTGGAGCTGATCTTCTCCTTCCACCCTAATATGGGTTCCTTAGATCGAACTCAGAACACTTTACTGCCTGAACCATCTCCATGGCGTGCAAGAGCTTCTGGTTTAGTAATAAGAGAAAGGTTCTGGGATACACTTGAGAATGGGATAAATAATGTCCAAGAAAAGCCTGTAGTAAAATTCAGATGATCCAGGTTGTATTTCAGAGTACGTTATGAATACCTCTAAAAATAAGAGCTAATAGGAGGAAATTGTATTTTTTGTAGCCTGGTGTGCAGGAGACTGAGTATCTACCTCAACAGATAACAGATATGGGTATATATTATATATTCCTTTGGAATCCCTAGCTGAGTGCTGGGTGAAAAATTTAAGACTGCATTAAAATTAAACTTTCTTTTGGCATGAATATGTGCAATTCCAGACTTATTCTACTTAAGAGAGTTATTCTGTAAAGAGAGAAATTCTGGAATTGTGCATATTCATGCTAAAAGTTACCCTTTGCTATCCTGAAGGATTCACTACAGTACGTCCTTACTGGTTTTCAAGGATTTGGCAAGTATATGTTACATAGAATCAAGTGTTATTTATAAACGAACCTTACCTATTTTCAACCTTCAGCCTATATGTCCTTTTAATAGTTCCTGTCCTTTTCTTATTTCTTGAGGAAGCTGAGCAGTCTTCTTGCCTCTGGCCTCTCTTGCGGTTGCTCCCATAATTCCCAAGCACACAGCTGTCACCGAATTAACTCATTATATAATTGTTATCTGTTAACTGTAGCTGGCCAGGGCTTCTCATAGTTAGAGACTGTGCTTTGTTTGTTTTCATCATTAATCTTTGGCTCATTAAGATTTCCAACAAACACATGTGAAGCAAAGGCAGCCCGGACAAAGAGTCTTCCGAACCCTTGGCAAAATTTGTTAGCAATAAGATCCAAAAGTAAACAAAGACATTTCTTCTTCTAAAAAATATTTTGTAAGCAGGGTGTGGCAGCAAATGCTAGTAATCCAGGTTCTTAGGAGATAGAGCAGGGAGGACCAGAAGTTCAGGGTCACTCTCTGGTACAAACATGTTAGAAATCAGAATAGCCTATAAGAGACTGTCTCCAAACAAATGAATACATTCTGTTATGTGGACATTTTAGAAATTGTGACCAAATCTTTCATAATTTTACTTTATGATCTTTAAAGTACCTTACTGTTACTAGAGTGATGCAGCTTTAAGTAAGGTTTTTTTGAAGTAAGTTATGCAACCTGGTAAAACCCAAATATTTTAAATAATGTGGTTGCTTTATGTTTAGAGACTTTAATATATCTCTTAAATATGCTAACATTTAAATAGAATGGAATATTGTAATTTGTTCTGAAACAGCAGTCTATGTGTAGCTAAACCATCTTCAAGAATGTCTGAATTTAATACCAGCGTCTTCATTTGTAAACAAAAGGGGAATTGCGGCATCAACCTCATAGGACAGTTGTAAAATGTTGAGATAATGCAATTAAGTGAGGCGTGCAGTACAGGAAGGCACTGTCCACTGCATGGAAGCTATGAGTCGGTCTGTGTGGCGGGCGGCATGTGTGTGGCGGGCAGGAGAACTTCAGGGATCCATGCTAATGATGGAACTCATTAGTCAGGGGTCAGGCTCTGGAGGCATCCATCTTTATTTAGTGAGCCATCTCACCTGTCCTCATTTTATTTGTACTCAGAACTGTACAGTAAACTTGAGATGTAAAAATTTTGTTTGCCTGTTTTCTTCATATAGAAAAGAGGGCTTTGCAAACCCTCTTTAATATTATAAGTAATATTCTGTTAATTCCTTGGACCTAGTCTGTCAATGTAGAGTGAGTTTATTGGTAATTAGAAGGTTCTGTACATGAAACATACATTCATCCACACTGGTGACTTTTCTAGTGGTGGCCAGGAAGTGACAGTGAAGAGCTGTAATTCAGAGATGTCCGTCTGTACACCGAGCAGACTGTTATCTGCAAGGCTCTGGGAGAACCCTAGAAAACTGCCAGTTAGGTTTTGGCCTTCTGTCTTTTGTTTGCCTCAGAGCAGCAGCACAGGTTCTAAATGTAAGATCAAGAGGATAACAGGGGGCCACAGCAGAAGCGTTCACGTCGCGGCCCCTGTCAGATTCTGGTGAATCTGCGAATTCTGCTGTACATTTCCTCGACTTGCCCTCAGGTCAGATAATAATTGAAGTGAACAGGAAGATGGTAGATTTAATGTATCATTTATGTTCCTGTGGTGCTTCAAGGGAGCTGCTGGATCATACCAAAACACTCCTTGGTCTTAAATGGGTTGAGGGGAGTCACTGAAGGAGACAATCTATCACAATACAACATAAATTTTTAGATTTAAAAAAAATCAGAAGCAACAGAAGGCACTTGTAGCTGTATGGTCATGTATACAGGTTCCTGAAGGAACATTAAAGACATCTTACACCCTTAGAGATATGACACAAATAAGATGGGGGCAGTCATTTATCTGGCATGGGGGTCGATTTTGGAATTTCATTACTGTCTATTTTAGGTTTCGTTTCTCAAATCCTTGAGTTGCTGTTGAGTGGGGCAACTAATGAAAGCTTTGACTTTGTCTTTCCAAAGTCATAGGTCAAAAGATTTAGATCCGATGTCCCACCCCTAACGTAGATGATTATAGGGAGTGTCTTGGTGTCATAGTTTCTGTTAAAGCCCTAGAAAGACCCCTAGAAAGACTTAGAGCTGTTTTATTGTTGTTGGTTTTGGTTTGGGGGACAGATCTTATGTAGCCCAGGCTGGCCTTAGACTACTGTGTAATTTAGGCTGACCTGATCCTACTGCCTACCTCCCAGGTACTAGAATTACAGGTATGTGCCACTGCACACTCTTTTTTTACTTTGTATGATAAGATTTTACTATTAGCCTAGGCTGATGTCCAACCCACAGCCTTTCTGCTTTAGCCTATCAGTGCTTGGATCACAGGTGTGTACCATTACACGTGGCTGGCTTGTGTGACTTTTTTAAAAATTTAACTTGATCCAAGTATAATTCATACATCATGAAATTCAGCCTTTAAAATATAGAAAACAGTAGGTTGTATTGTAATTATAAAGCTGTCTGGATTGTTATTTAGTTCTAGAATATTTTATCATTTCCAGAAGCTGCTCTGTATCCTTTGCTATCATTTGCATTTCCCCTGATTACCTCAGTCCTAGCCAACAGTCTTCTTTGTATCTATATGAGTAATTTCCTATTCTGATTATTTCATAAAAATGAAAGTGTGTAACAAGATTCTTTGAGATGGGTTTCTTTCACATACAGTGTTTTGCGTCAGGGCAGGTAGCAAGGGTTTCATTCAGTTCACTGGTAAGTGATATGCTGTCCTGGGTATGCTACCTCTGATAGACATTCAGGTCATTTCTCAGTTTTAGAAAAGCTTAATAACATTGTTGTAAGCATCCATGTACAAGTTTTCGTGTGCACATATGTTGTTATTTATCTAGAGCAACTAGGAGTAGACCGTGGGTTGGAATGCCAAGTGTATGTTTATTTTTGGAAGAAGTTGCGGAACTGCTACTCAGATACCCATGCCGTTTGCATCCACCAGCCGTTTATGAGTCTGGCTCTTCTGCACGTCAACCAGCATTTGAAAATGTCAAGAGTTTTTCGGGTTCCCCCCTCCCACTCCCTTTTAGCTCTTCTATTAAGTATGCGATTCTTTTTTTTTTTTTTTTAGTGAAAAATCTTGCAAAAAAAAAATAGCCAGAGTGAATAGACACAGCAAATAATTAAGTGTTCATTGTGTGCTTTGCCCTGCTAGGATTCATAGAAGGAAGTACAATGCATCTTCACCTCCTTGGGACTTAACTAAGGGTGACAAGTATGTAAGGAAAGCAGAAGCTGTGCTGGGTGTGGACACAGAATAAGGAGGAGCTCTGTGAGTGCTTGGACCGAGTGGTCAGGCCAGCAGGGCTGTGTAGTGAGAGCCTATCTGAAGAGACAGGGGGTAGGGGAGGAAGAGGGCCTGGGTACAGCTGCTATGGAGAGAACTGCTGGAGACCAGCAGTGAGAGAACACAGGGGCAACCTAAGGAAACTGTGTATCTAAAAAAAAGAAAGAAAGAAAGAGAGAGAGAGAGAGAGAGAGAGAGAGAGAGAGAGAGAGAAGAAAAGGAAAGTTTCAGTATAGTCAGAATATTGAGGTGGATTGGGGTGGGGAGGGAATGTTTAACTGACCTGGGTTTGCTCCATGTTGTAGAAGGATTGAGATTTATAATTAGTAAAGAGGAAGGCTGTGAAGAGCCGCATGTACTTTTGCATAATGCCATCATAAGATAGGTTTTACAGTGAGGACCAAGCTTCCCCTTACACTATTAATGAGCTGCACAGGATAATAGTCTGCTGGTTAGCAACCAATGGTTTGGAATGTCATAGCTAATCACTTTCAAAAGTCACATACATACATGAAGTAAACCAGGAAAGGAGATAGATTTAATGTTCCATAAGTCTGTTCTAAGTTGTAGTCACTGCTGGCCCTTTCTGTATCCCCTTAGGTTTGATTTCTGCCTTTTATTTAGTCCACTGCCAAATGTAGTCCCACCTTTCTCTTTCCCTCTTTCCTTTTTGTAGGCTCTTTCCATAGCCTTAGTTGGCACTGATACAATTCGTAGCCTAGGCTGACCTTGAACTTGTGATGACCTTCCTGACCCCGCCTTTCAAGTGCTGAGGTTACAAGCATATGCCTGGCTTTGCAAGTATATGTCTGGCTTTATCCTTTTCTTTTTTCCCCTTTCTTCCCCTTTCCCTTTCTGTCTGTTTTGTAGTATTGGACATTGAACCAGTGCTACAATAGAACAATACTGTATCATTGAGCCATACCCCCGTGATCTTGTAATCATGTGACAAAAGTGTGTATGGCTCCTTCAGTGTGAACTGTTTACCACAATCAGCAATAGCAGTTGTTTGTGCTTTTTTATACATTTGATTCCTCAGTCAAGACCTTTCCTTGCAGGATCTGGCCTCGATATGTAAAGCCATTTCAGATGAATAAGGGATTCAGAGAGCCAGTTTCCCTATAGCAGATATACAGAGCCTCTTCTCTTACCTGCTGTGCTAAAGCCCAGTGTTAAGAAAAATTAGAACTAGACAGAGCAGGAAGAGACTAGACAGAAATCCACCTCGAGTTGAGTCCTGTTCATGCAACTGAGCAGGCTCACACCAGGAAAGACTGCTATCCTGTGTTTTCATTGTTTGCTTGTTTGTTGTTTTTGAGACAATATCTTATGCCCAGACTGGCTAGGAACTCCATAAATAGCTGAGGGTGACCTTAGACTCCTGATTCTGCCCCCGAGTCCCAAGTACTGGAATTATGGGCATGTGCAAACATTCCCATTTATGCAGAGAGGGCTGGGGGTCAAGCCTGGGGCTGTGTGCATGCTATGCATGCACTCCGAGTTACAGCCCAGCCTCCTTGATTTTACAAAACCATTTCAGAACTTCAGTTATCTTGGTTTGCTGTTAGCACAGAAAGAAAAACATAATGTGGTAAAAGGTTAAGGTAATTGGAGTTAGTCATCTTCAAGAAGAAAAAGATGGGAACTAATAATTCCTGTGTAGGCCTTAATCTTATTCAAGGCTATATTGAGGATTGTTGAAAAATGTTGCACCAAAGACTTAAAAAAAAAAACAGTTTTAAAGGATATTTAAGCCAGATTTGAGGCAGGTGGATCTCTGAGTTAGAGACTATTCTGGTCTATAGAGAGTGTTACAGCCAGAGCTACATGATAAATCTTGTTTCGGAAAACAAAACAAACGAAAAAGGAAATCCAAATTCACAGCTAGACTCCCTCCGTTCCCCCTCCGTTCCCCCACCCACTCCCACCAGAAAAAGAAGAAAAATGTCCAGTTTATAAATGTATCAGGTTAGAGAGAAAGAACAGTTATTTTCCAGTAAGTAATGGGGGAGGGTATGGGCTCACCTTTTCTAGCTACAGGTATAATAGTTTCAGTGGAGATGGTTAAAATAGGTTATTGACTGAGGGACTCCATACTTAAGGAGAAAAGAAACTCTGTATTGGGTAAGCTTTCTTGCTCTTTCCCTACAAGGTTAGCTAGAGTTCCCTTTATTTATAAAAGGCTTTACCTGTGAGGCTAATGTGTGCCAGACCGCTTGTCATCTCAGTAAACCACTTGTCATTGCTGAACCCTGTTTTTCTGAGTGGTTATAACAGACTATAGCAGTAGTTGTTTAGAAGTATAAATCCCTACACTCTGCAATCCAGAAATTTTATGTTACTACCTATGTAATTGTTTGCTGGTTCTATTTAGTAGTCAGCTCTATGTGTTGGATCTGCTCCTTATAGTATTCTTAGTTGCATCTGTGGTCAAAGTTACTTTATGCTGGGCTCACAAGTGTTTGTTGCCTCTGGTTTTTGCTCAGGGCTGGGAAGGTCCATAAATCCTTGGTTCAGCTTTCGTGGTGTTATTAATAGAAACCATGGGTTGAGGGACAGTTGTGCCAAAGTAGAGCAAGCAGAGAAGTGATGAAGTTAAAGGATCAAATGGAAATGTTGAGAAAATTAGGGACAAGAATGAAACCCTCAAAGCAGAAATGATTTCACAGATCGTACACTGAAATGGTGACTTGATTACTTTGTAGAAATGATGCATTTATGACTGGATGGAAGAGGGGAAAGATGAGACTATGTATAACCGACCTATTAAAAGGGAACAGTCTCTGGAGTACAGAATTGGCCAAAGAAAGCAACGTGCATGATAATGTGCATCGTCATGTTTAGAGAAAGGTAACCCAGAACAGAGTGATAGAAAGACAGTTCTTAATGTCTGGTGAGTTGGTTTCAGGGCCCTTTGTGCAGGTAATCAAATTTATATTCATAAAATGGTGCATTGATAGACAGCCTATACATATCCTACTGAAACTTTTAATTCCTTAAAATATTTTTATTTCCTTAGTGGTATTGTGGGAGTGCTCATTGAAATCAGAGGATAGCTTGTGGGAGTTAGTTCTCTCCTGACCCTGTGAGTTCAGAGGATCAGACTCAGGCTGTCTGTCCAGCTGTGTCAAGCTCCTTTACCTGCTTAGTCATCTCAGTGCATGGATTACTTACAGTGCCCACTGTGTAAATAGCTGTTATATTGTTGAGAAAATGGAGAGGTAAAAAGTCCACATGGATTACAGTATAGCTGACCTTTGTCCAAGCATTTATACTCTGCTTTCCGGCTTATAGCACCAAATCCATGATTACTCGAAGGGCCAACTTTGTGTTTTTAAACATTTGCAAAAATACATACCAAATATTTATAGTGAACTGAAAAAGAAGGTAGGACTGGAGATTTTAGTATTTTTTGTAGTGTTCTGTTTATGTGTTTGAGAAAAACAAATTCATCAATTAAATCATAAAGTAAATATCTACTTTAAAAAAGATACGACGACGTGTCTACTTTAAAAAAGATAGGCGACGGTGTCATCCTAGCACCAGAGAAGCTAAGGAAAATCCACGTGTAAGGCTCCCTGGCTTATCAGTCAGGCCCAGTCTTGAATGGCCCAAACTTTGAAAGAAAGAGCTCCAGGCTGGCCCTCAGAGGCAGCTTTGATGCCTAGCCCCCACTTTCCAGCCAGTCCACCAACCACTGAAGCTCTGGGCCTGGGCCATGTGGAGCTAGACCCCAATCCCTGCTTCAGAGACCCCTGCCTTTACCCTGAATCAGTCTCCCTTCCTGCCTGCTTTCCCATAACCTACTTCTCCCACCATGTCAAGCTGGGACTGCTCAGGGTTTCTGAAATCAAAGTTCCACTTGGAACTTAAGCTACCCTACTGATCAGGGACCAGTCTGAGTCTGAACCCTGAAACTTGAGAGTGGCCCCAAGACTAGAAATCAACCCTATAGATTGGACTAACAGCAAAGACCTAACAAGAAAGTAGGGAATAGGCTTGAGCTCATTAGCATAGAAAAGGGCTTTCTGAACATGACTTCGATTATACAGGCATTAAGATCAACAATTAATAAATGAGACCTCATGAAACTAAAAGGACTTTTATACAGCAAAGGATATCGTCATTCAACCAAGGAGGCAGCTTATTAAATGGGAAAAAAAAAACCTTTGCCAATTATACATCTGACTGGTAGGTTTGCAGCCTAACTTTGGATAGTTACTCTGTCACTTCAGTTTTTCTCTCTGTGATGTAGGGTAATACCTATCCCAAGGGTGGCGGAGAATTGAAGACACTCATTTCAGTGCCTAGCATATTACATGGTACAATGGTTATTTTATAATTTTATTTTTAGGTAGTTAGTGTGCATGTGCAGGTGTGTGTGTGTGTGTGTGTGTGTGTGTCTGTGTCTGTGTTTATGCAGTGGGGGACAGAGGGAGGGAGAGAGGAAGGGAAGAGATCGAGCCTGCTGCCTGGGGATGTGAAAGAACTTGACGAAGTCATTTCTCTCCTTTCACCATGTGTGTCCTAGACATCAAACTCAGGTCACTAGGCTTAGCCTAAGCCTTTATTACCCACTGATGCATCTTGCTGACCTGCCATGGTTATTTTCCATCATTTGATTTCCAGTAACTCTTGGTTCTTACAGTCTTCTACTTTGTGTTTCTGTGAAAGGAAATAACCAAGTATAGAAAAGCCAGAAAGACAGGGAATAAATGAGGTAGGACTGGGAGGCAGAGCCATGGTTGGGCTGGAGAGTTATCAATCCTTTGCTTGGGGTTAATTAGTTGTCATTTGGGTGAGGGTAATTGACCAAGGGCAAATGAGTCAGGTTGCCTGTATGGGAGGAGATAAGGTCACATGGATTTGATTGAATTTGGACCCTGCCCTGGTACTACCACTGTAGCTTTTCTCTACTGACTGACTTGCTTAGTTCACAAGAATGGAACGAACAAATCTCATTCCTGGAGACTGTTTCTTCAGGCTCATTACTCAGCCCAGGCTGCACTCACATCCTCCAGCCCTGCTGCCCCAGCCTCTCAGAAGTGCTGCCCAGTAGATGTCTCACCTTTGCCTCCTTAAGTAGGGAGGTCATTTTACATATGCATCAAGTAAATGTATTAAGTCGGTGTGTGTGTGGGGGAGAGAAGATTGTCATAGGCCAGCGTCTCATGCATGGGGGAG
>NW_021604674.1:2369970-2447433 GCF_004785775.1 Grammomys surdaster | reverse complement strand
CGTCTCATGCATGGGGGAGAGAAGATTGTCATAGGCCAGCGTCTCATCGCCTTTGGTTTTCTTAGAGAAGCACAATGAGCTGTGTTGCTTACAGGTGTTCTCAGTCTTCTGGGGAGCTGCTTGTTGAAGGCAAACAGAAAATGGTTTCATTTTCTCCTCTGTGGGGAAACAAAACTCAGGGGAAAAAAACTTTATGAGTAGGTTGCTCTTTGCATATCTGATTGGTTTCTGTATTGCGTTGTTGAGTGTGGGTGCTTTTGTGCCAGAGTGCACATGTGGAGGTCAGATGACAGTTTTAAAAGTTGGCCTCTCCAGAGGTCCCAGGATTGAACCGAGGCCTTCAGGGTTACCACACAGAACTTACTGCTGAGCCGTCTTGCCATTACCTCCCCTATGTGAAAGGATCTCACACTCATAAGTTTAATTTGGCCTGGATTCCAAGTCTAAGTTACCATTTGTAATTTCTGAGATCCATGAATTGTAGATTGTTTTTCTGTATATATAATTTCTATTAAACATTTTTTGCAAAGTTTTTTGGTTTTTTCTTTCCTGTTGTTTCTGACCGGCTTCCTTGTTTAAACATTGTTAACTACATATAGGCTAAAGGGACTGACCAACAGGCCCCAAAGATAGGACAAACAGTGGGTGGAGCAGCTTGTGAACAGAATGTGAAGATAATGGCGCTGATCAGCTCCAGACAGGCCAAGCTCAGGGCCCCGGAAACAGATGTGTAGGGCGCAGTAGGTGATAGTAATCCATGCCAGCTACATCAGATTGAGGTGGCCTCAAGACTCCCTGTCCAGTGGTGCACATGTTGAGAGTTGCTGCCCTTTCCCCTAGAAAACTTTTCAATAGTAAGTTCATTCAATAGAACAGACTGAATTCTGTATAAAATGGGCTTCTGAGGAAAGCATACCTTTTTTCTAGGCGGACTTCTCCCCTGGGGGAGGCACGAGGGAAGAAACAAGGAAAAGAGAAGCATTAGCTTCTCTAGTCTTCTAGATGTTAAATCTGTGTCAGTACTGGGATGACATCACAGACATTTTGTGTTCGTTCCACTGTTGTCATTTACACCGTATAGGTAGCTGTTGTGCATTCTTTTGTGTTTGTGTGTGTGTACAATGTGCTTGGTTGTTTGTAGAGGCCAGAGGTTGATGTCAGATATCTTTGTCCATCAGTCTCCACCATATTTTTTGAGACAGATTCTCAGTTGAACGTGATTCAGCTAGACTGACTGCCTAGTGAGTCCCATTTGCCTGTGTCAGTTTGCTAAGTACTGTGATTATAGGTGTTAGCATACAGGAAACTCTGCTGACCTGCCTCTAGGGACCTAGCAATTGCTTAAGTCATCATCTGCCACACCTTGGCTCAAGCCACCAAGGATACTCCCTTGCTGCAGTGTATTTCGTAACGATAAGTATGTTGTGCTGAGTTTTCTATTTGAGTGATGGATCCAAACTAGAGTCCCCAGCTTGTGGGACACATAATTTGCCATCTCCACCACTTCCAAAGTGTTGGGCTCAGCAGCAAGCACCTTTACCCACTGACTATCTTGCTGGATTTTCTTATAAAATATTACTAAGAATGTTTGAGCTGGAGTCCAGGAGAGAGAGGGAATGGAAGAGAGGGATAGAGGTAGAAGGACAGAGGCAGAGACGGAGGGACAGAGAGTACAGTAGTGTAGTACAGTAGTGTAGAATCTAGAGTTTAACTTTGGATGTGGTCCTCAGGAGCCATCCACTCATTTCACCTAACACTCTCTGAGTAGGACAGCCTGGCTGGCCAGTGAGCCCCAGGGCTGCTCCTGTTTCTGTCTGCCCAGCGCATGCCACACAGCATGTCTTTTCTTTCTTTCTTTCTTTCTTTCTTTCTTTCTTTCTTTCTTTCTTTCTTTCTTTCTTTCTTTTTTTGGTTTTTCGAGACAGGGTTTCTCTGTGTAGCCCTGGCTGTCCTGGAACTCACTCTGTAGACTGGGCTGGCCTCGAACTCAGAAATCCTCCTGTCTCTGCCTCCCAAGTGCTGGGATTAAAGGCGTGCGCCACCACCGCCCGGCTCAGCATGTCCTTTTATGAAGTTCCAGGAGATATTAAGTCCTCATGCCTGCCAGGGAAGCACTTTGCCAACTGGGCTCTCTCCCCAGCCCAGGAACTTGTATTTTAACCAAAACCTCATGTGATTTTGACAGTTTGACTGATTTGAAGTTCATTTCAATTTAAATACATCACACACTCTCCTGAATACATTCACCAATTTTCCTGCTAGGTGGTCACCTAATCTTTTATATCCTCTCCTGGTAGGAACTCACTGCCACTGTGCCATCAGTAATTGCATGTATTATGATGCTTCCATAAAAGTCATTGTTTACTATCCTGTGTGGATTTGGGGCCAACTTCATGAGACATAATTTTATACTCCTTAGGGTATTAGTTTTGAGTTTTAATCTTTGTTAAATTCACTTATTTAATTGTATATAAAAACATACAGTAGGTATGTTCTTACTCATCTTGAAAGATCACATCAAGGATTTTAAAAAAAAATAAGCCAAACCAAACAAAACAGACTGTCTTAGCAAGAAAGAATCTTGAATGTCACAAGACAACCTTTTCATTTAGGGGGAATGGAGGGAGGGTCAGGGTCTTCTGTGTAACCCAGGCTAGCCTTCTGCCACAGCCTCCTTACTGCTGGAATAATGGCCAAGTCTCAGCACACTCTGTCACACAGCCTGAACAGACAGTTCTTTTTGTTGTCATTTAATCTCCTCTTCACCAAGGATTTTTATTTCTTGCTTTAAAATTTTTTTCCTTTACTTATTTACGTGTGTGTGTGTGTGTGTGTGTGTGTGTATGTGTGTGTGCAAGTGCATGCCACAAAATACATGTGGAGGTCAGAGGGCAATTTGTGGGGGGCCAGGTCTCTACTTTCAGCTTATTTTTCTCTCTTTACATTTTTTAGAAATAAAAATATCCACGTATGGATTCACTGGTCATAAATATGAAAGTGGTTTATTATAGTTACATTGAAATCATTGTCATGATTTTGCTTTTGTTCTTTTGAGACAGTGCCCTGTGTCTATAGCTCAGACAGGACTGGAGCTTGCTACATAGATGCAAGCTGCTGGTCCTGTTGCCTCAGCCTCTCCATTCAATAACCTTTTGTCTTCTAATTAGAAAGGTAATTCTGGCTTCCCACTAAGTTCTCAGTTGTGGTTCTCTAGGAGTATGGGAGGTCTGTCCACTGGAGACAGAAGTGGATGGTAGAAGGCAAAGCTAATACATCTGACTCATTTCATTTGAGAGAAAGTCAGTCTGAAGGAACAGAGCATTTACCCAACAGACTATTAGGGAAAAGATGCACTGTAATTGTAGACACTTCAGAACACTTTGGTGCTAAGACATTATTCTTAATAAAAGGTGTGCTTTTAGAATTGTCTGTAACTTCCATTCAATTTGCCAATCTACAGCAGAAAGCAGAACAAATACGTTAATTTTATGAAGTAATTTTATGTATCATCTTGTTCTATGTTTTTGTTTTTAGGACCGGAGTAGGCCCTATGACACTTTTAACTTGCACTCCTTGGAGAACTCCTTAATGGATATGATAAGGACTGACCATGAGCCTCTGAAAGGTAAACACTACCCTCCCAGTGGCCCACCAATGAGTTTCGCTGATATAATGTGGAGGAATCATTTTGCAGGTTAGGAATATTCATATGTCCATTCTTGCTTGGTGTTTTAAGCAAAAATCAGCTTTTTAATAATTGTGATTTTTTTGTTTTTATTTGTTTTTGTTTGTTTGTTTGTTTGTTTTGCTTCTGTAAAGCATTGTGGAATGTATTTCAAGTTTTTTTTTTTTTTTTTTTAACCTGGGTTCAGCTACCTATGGTAATCATAGTTGGTTACCTAAATTTGTTTATCTGCAAGAAGTCTGTGTTGGGTAGCTGAGGTCATGGTTATAGCATGAAACCAGAAGCCAAATTTTCTGGGCTTTGTACATTTGGAATCTTTTGCTGAATCTGTAGAATTCATTTAAGTACAGGTATACCTCAAGAAAGTGTGAAGTTTAGTAAATCAGTCTCTAAAACTCCTTCAGAAAGTTTCATATGATAGGCTTCCATTGTGAACAGTCTATCCCTGCCTAGTACAGGAGCATCAGATCACAGCTAATGTGCAACAGTGGCCCTGTGCCAAGAGGGGCTAAAGTACAAGGAAGATCTCTTACAGTATGTGCATGTGTTAAGTTCAGTGTGAGAAGAACATTCCAAGATCAACATTAGTAGAACTTCCTAATTTTAGAGTCCATGTAAACTCATAATTACAGATGGTTCTTTTTATAGATTATTCAACGTTTTAGAGACCCTTCAATATCTTAGATGCTGTAATACAAGTTAGTGATGTGGAGTGATATCCACTCCATTTTGAGTTAGGACTTTAATTAAAAACTGAACAGTTTGCCACAGGGATGCCCATCTTGAGTGAACTCCTTGTCTTCTGGAACTGTGAGGATTTCCTCCTCTTTGGCAGTCTCTGGACCCTGATTGAGGACATGACCAACTGAACCTTGACATTGGTGTCCTCACCAGAAATCCTTTTCATCCTTGGCTGGCCATGCTTTTCTTATTTCCCAGTGAAGAGAAGTAGTCACAGGGGGCAATGAGAACAGAAAGCGTCTAGAGAGAGGGAGATGCTTAAGGCCTTAAGCAAAAGAAGAGAAACATTGCTGTTATATTTAGTCATTTACCACATTTTTCTTCGGTTAAGGATTAGGTCCATGATAATTTGAAGCATGTTACACTTAGAGGTGTGAATGATGTAAAAATAATACTATTCACAGACTGTTTCGTTTTTAGACTCTTTCCTGGTTACACTCGTCATTTCCCTCTACCTTCAGAGCCTCCCTGATTAACCTAACAGTTAACTCTTGTTCTGTGTATACCTCCTGTCTTCTGGTCCTTCTTCTGGTCCCCCTTCTCTGCTTTTCTTTTCTATTTCCTTTTAGAGTCAGGGTCTTACTATGTCATTTAGGCTGTCCTGGAACATGTTATATATCCCAGACTGATCTTGAAGCTCAGGACAGTCCTCCTGCCCCATGCTTCTGAGTGCTAGGCAAAACTAGGGAAAGATTTTAGATTATAGTCTCTACATAATTTTAGAATTTTATGTATATTGGTAAAGCAGAAGCTATTTGTGCCATCTTAAGTATAGCTCTGGCACAGTGAAAAAGAGTAGTAACCTTATAAAGTAATGTAAGCACCTTTTCCATTCGTGATGGCCTTTTAAAATTACAGGCCCCACTGTCTCTACAGACTTTCCTTTACTAGCAAATATGAGGTATTTTGATAGCCGTGTGAACTCTTCATCTTCTGGAACTGTGAGGATTTCCTCCTACCTGGCAGTCTCTGGACCTTTATTGTTGACATGACCAACTGAACCTTGACATTTTTGTTGACATTGATGTCCTCATCAGAAATTCTTTTCATCATTTGCTGATAGTTTCATTTGCTGATACTAAACCTTGATAGTTTGATAGTTTGATAATCCGGAGTTGGATTTTGGGGTGCTTGTTTACACTGGTGTTATTTGTTGTAGAACTCAAGTTTTCTTTTCTGCTATAAAACAAAACCCCCACATTCTTACTTAAAATATATATCAAACAACACATACTGTTTCACCATACATGCATTATGGCCCCACAAGTTGGGAGACCTTGAGTATGTACTTTATAGTTGAATATGGTTTCAACTTCCTAATTTTTCATATTCTACTGCATGATTTTCTGTAAACAGACTATTTCCCTGAGGTCAGTGACATCACTATGTCCCTGAGGTCAATGATGTCACTTGCCCCTTTAAGAAAATATTTTGACACTGGGCATGGTGTTGCACATCATAATCTCAGCACTTGGGAAGCAGAGGCAGGAGAATGATACAAGCTCAAGGCCAGCCTGGGCTTATACATAACAAGTTCCAGGCCACCCAGAGCTGTGTAGCGAGACTTGTCTCAAAAAACCATAAAGAACAACAACAAAGAAGGAGGAGGAGAAAGGAAAATGTTTAAGGTACTTTAGCTTTAAAGGGAAAGAAAATTAACAAAATAAAAAGGTAATAGCTAATATATGAACAGAATAAAAAGCCAAGGTGGAGAGAGAGCTCAGTCTTAGTACTTGTCTTGTACGATGATGACCTGAGCTCTGTCTCCAGAAACCAGTAAAAAGAGCTGGGTATGTTAGTATGTGCTCACAATCCTAGCACTGGGAAGAGAGCGGCAGATCCCTGGGACTCACTGGCCTACAGGCCTGGCCTGCTTGGTGAATTTAAGGACACAAGAGACCCCATCTCAAAAACAAATAAAAAAACGAAACCTAAGCAAAACCATGTGGACAGTAGTACCTAAGGAAGGACACCTGAGGTTGTCCTCTTGTTGGCTCTCCACAAGCATTAATCCTCATGTATGTGCACACATATGTATTTGCACACATGAACATGCATATACACTCAAGTAACTAAAAGCATAAGAAAAATTGTGTTGATATAGTCATAGGTTTTTATTTTCTATTTCTATTTTCCATAGTAATAAATACCCATGTTTCTCTCTGGTTTTTATAATTTATTGTTAGAACTTAAATTTAGACTTTCCAGTTTTGCTTTATCATAGGTAATACTGCTGTGAGTAAGTTGTTTGAGGGACATTCATAGTGATGGTCCATGGATCCAAAGATAGAAGCATCAGAATGCCTTGAGCATCAGGAGGTAGATGATCCATTGGGTGCCTACTGTGTGGCTTCTGAGAAATGCTTTGCCTGTGCATCCTTAGATTCTTGGTCTTGATCTTTTACCTCTTGAATGTGGGAACATTATTTGCAGATAGCTGTGTCAGGGAGGATTCTTAACACTCAAGTACAGAGTTGGATTTTGGGGTGATTGTTTACACTGGTGTTATTTGTCTTAGAACTCAGTTTTCTTCTATAGAACGAAACCCCCATATTCTTACTTATCTATACAAACAAACAAACAACACATAGTAGGACAAAAAAAAGGTGAAAAGCCTGCTGTAGGCTTAGTGCCTAGAAATAGCAAAGATATTTAGTAGTCTTTATTAAGATGCTCCCAGATGTTCTACATTTTCTATATAAGAGGTGAAGTTTCTTTTTTTTTCTTTTTTTTCCTTTTTTTTTTTTTTTTTCGGTTTTTCGAGACAGGCTTTCTCTGTGTAGCCCTGGCTGTCCTGGAACTCACTCTGTAGACCAGGCTGCCCTCGAACTCAGAAATCCGCCTTCCTCTGCCTCCCAAGTGCTGGGATTAAAGGCGTGCACCACTACTGCCCGTTGAGGTGAAGCTTCAAAACACAGCCTTTCTAACTTTGTAGTCAGTCCAAACTGGATTGAGTTCTTTATCTGCCCCTAGTTGGCTAGTGAACTGGATATATTAGCCTCTTTAAAGCCTCCTAATTAAAATAAAACACCAGCCGGGCGGTGGTGGTGCACACCTTTAATCCCAGCACTTGGGAGGCAGAGGCAGGCAGATTTCTGAGTTCAAGAGTTCGAGGCTAGCTTGGTCTACAGAGTGAGTTCCAGGACATCCAGGGCTACACAGAGAAACCCTGTCTCGGAAAAAAAAAACAAAAAACAAAAAAACAAAAACAAAACACCATATAAAATAGATGGGAAGATGAGTTCCCTAGCACAAGAAACTTTGCAGGTATCACGTGACTTTTTGTGGGGAGCATGGAATGCTTATTACTTGACCTCTGTAATAAATTAAGCCATGCCAGCACAGATTTATTTCTTGACCAGACTACAGCTAAACATTGGCTGCAAACAGTTGTTTTTATTTTCCTTAGATAAGTAGTGATTATTGAAAGATAAACCATCATTTTCAAAAGCCACATGTAGGAGAAAGAAAAATAACCATTACTTGAGTTTTTAAAACTGTGCACCTGAGTAGCATAGTTGTCTTAGTTACTGTTGTATTGCTATAAGAGACATCATGACTAAGGCAACTTATAAAAGAAAGTATTTAATTGGGGACTTGCCTACAGTTTCAGAGATTGGGTCCATGACCTCCATAGCAGGCAGGCATGGAGCCAGAGCAGTAGCAGAGACTTAAACCTCAAGTTTGAGGCAGCGTTTGGAGAGACAGGGAGGAAAGAAGAGAAAGAGAAAGGAGGGAACAGGGAGACCGGACCTGGTGTGAGGTTTTGGAACCTTAACGTCCAACCCTGGTGATACATCTCCTCCAACAAGGCTACCGCCTAGTCTTTTCCAAAATAGTTCCACCAACTAGGTACCAAGCAGTCAAATAAAACATGAATTACTTCATGATATAGTTAAAATGCACATGGTGTATATTCACAGTGATACTCATATAGAAGATATCAATATCTATTATTTAAGACTTTTTTTTTTTTTGGTGTGTATTTTATTTTTCGAGGCAGGGTTTCTCTGTGAAGATCTGGCTGTCCTGGAATTCACTCTGTAGACCAGTTAGCTTGAAACTCAGAGATCCACCTGCCTGTGGCTGGGATTAAAGATGTGCACCACCACTGTTCTGCTTTCAGTCATTCTTTTAAGGGCTAGTGTGAGAGAACAGGAAGTTTAGGAACCAAGACTTCTGTTTCAGTAAAATTACACCTCACAATTTTTCTATTGTGTTTGTATTCATGCTGGGTCAGTCTTGATGTATCACAGAGCAATACCTTCTGTGCATATAAGTGTATATAGTGTATAGTGTATATAGACAGGTGGTAGAGCACTGCTTTGTGTGGGTGAAGCACTTGGTTTGAATCCCAGCACACATAGCCTACAGGAAAAAGGAAAGGAAAATGGTGCACTGTGTCGTAATCACTGGGCCAGATCAGTCTGGCTGTAGCAGAGAGACAGAATAAGGTCTTGTGTTTTGCCCTTTATACACCCTTTGAGAGATGCCTCAATCTAATGAGATGGAGGACTTCAAGAAGAGAATAAAGATGTGATACTGCTGCTCACTGTGTTTCTAACTACAGAAATCCTTGGATAACAGAGGTAGGGTGGTGGGAGTAAAAGAAGATTTCTAGTGTTTAAAATAAGGGGAGCAAAATGAAAATAAGATTCATCTCTGTACTGTCTTTGTATGAGACTGTCTCCTGACTTGGAAACCTGTGGTCATTACGCTTGATGACTACAGAATAAATAAGGAAACAGCAGCTATATGTTTCGTACAGAGTAGCTGATTGCTAGAAAGCAAGACCCCCATCCTCTGTCTGGGAGAGCACCATATAGCAGGCAGTTGGCAACAAGAGGGAAGGGATGAGCTTCCTTCATCCCAGGCACCCTCACGCCTGCATCAGGGTTCTTGTCTGCTCACTGGGGTGGTGCCTCATGAACTGTTTCTAGTATTTAAATTTTCTCTTCGTTTGTCATTCATAGAACTGAGATTTGAAAAATGAAAAGAACAGGTGTTGGTTGAGAACCCAGACTGAGGGCCTGCTTTTCAAAGGTATACTGAAAAAGTCTGAGGAAAAAAAATAGCTCATTTCTGGTAATAGTGCCTTAGCACCTTTAAATTGACAGAATCTTGGAAGATATGAATGCCACCCGTTTTCTGTTGTAGAGACACTTTTCTGTATTCATTGTTTTGAAATGGTACATGACAGAGACTTACACAAAATTGGTTTCCTTTGGAAATTTTTGCTTCCCTTGTTTTACAAATTTTCTTCTTTCCTCCAGAAGAAAACATCCTGCTGATTTAGTAGTTTTAATCATTACTTAGTTTTATTTCAATGTCAACTTCTTTTAGCCTATGTCAATTTGTCCTTTACAAAATTATCCAATTCTGAGCTACTCTTGTAGGTAAGTTTGCCAAGCATCTTGAACCCAGTTTGATTCCCAGTGCCTAAAATGAAGAAAGACAGACAGACCCTACAAACTGCAAGGGCATGATAGATTCTGAATCAGCAGTGACTGGACTTGTACATATATTCTCAGCCTTTTCTTCTCTTTAAGACTTACTTGGTCACCCAGGCTACCCTTGAACCCCTGCTCGTTAGAGATCCATCTTGCCTCAGCTTCCTTTGTAGCCATAGCTAAAGGTGTGCCTTACCTTGCCTGACATAAGATACAGCATGTTCATCACTTTACAGTTATGAAAGGAAGATTATACCTGGATGCTAACTTCTGAAATTCTAATTCAGTTGAGCCACAGCTTTAATTAAGGAAGCAAGGACAAAGGATTTCAGAATTATGGGAGTCGCCATGTGATGGCAGCACATGTGATACAGCCCCAGTTCCTAGGAACGATGTTACTGGAGTCCACAGCACAGCCTGCCCTTCCAGGAGACAAAACCAAACCAAAACCTGCCCCAAATTATCCACCGATTTCAGTTCTGAGCTCCTGGTTTTGCTTATTGGTTATTTGGAACAGATCTATAGTACTATAGTATAGTATCAGATTTTGTATAGTACCATTACCTTAAAAAAGAAATTTAATTTTTTAAAAATAATTTATTTATGTGTTGGTGGTTTTTTTTTATTGTTTGTTTTGTTTTTGAGTTCATAACAGAACTTGTAGGAATCTGTTCTCTTTTTCTATGGCATCTTGGGTACCGAAATCAGATCACTAGGCTTAGTGGAGCATTTACTTGCTGATTCTATCACCATCCTCAACATCCCCTCCATCCTCCATTCTTTTGTTTTGGGTCAGGGTCTTGCTGTGGAGCCAACCTGCCTTAAACTCAAGAATCTTCTGCCTCAGCCTTTGAGACCACACCCAACTTTGTGGGATTTTTTTTGGTGGTTTTTTTTATATATATCATATTTTTATGCCTTTTTCTCTGGAAGTGTAATTCTAGCTTTATAGAGAAAATAGGTAAAAATCTAGTAGACTATTTTCTTGAAGCACTGACATTCTCTTTGTAGTTGTTTAAGTACTTTTTTAGTGTCCAGCTTTAATTTTGGACACATAAAAAGTATGGGTTTAGTTGAGCTCTGAAATAGGGTAGATTTTAAAATATGAACAAATTGAATTTGTAAAGATGTGATTTTTTGTCCATTCTAAATAAACAAATGTAACCCCATTCTCTACCCTCTGTCTCCATCCTGACTCTTGTCTGTTATGTCCTGTGATGTGGGCAAAGTGGGGCAGTCTCAGATTTATTTCCATATCGTCATTTAACTTAGTAAGATCAAGGATGCCCTCCCGCTTTTGAAACCTTATACTTTACACTATACTTAAAAGATAGCTAGCTGACAAGAACACTTTAAAAATAGCAGATCATGGACAGGTGACAGAGTGTCATACTGCAGCACCAGACTGCAGTAACAAAATCACCAGATGTCACACACTTGCTTCTGTTTTCACAGCTGATTCAACAGCAGCATTTGTTGGACAAAAGGAAGCAAAAAGAAATGGCCTTGTCTGAATTTAGCATCAGGCTTTTTTCTGCCCATTACACATTTTCTCTCCCCAAATCCTTTAGAAAGTATTAAAGTTTAGCTGTACATTGCATTAAAAAAAGACTATGAAATGATTACATGCTTCATGCATGTTCTCCATACTAAACGGTAACATAAAAGCTGACTGTGTTTGTCTTTAATGATCTTATTTTCCACATAGTCTAATTTTCATTCAATGAAAATAGATTACATTTTATATTTTAAACACTATAGCTTAAGGTAAAGAAGAGATAAACTAAAAATGTCATATGTAACTTTACAAAAAAAAAACCCCAAAAATTGTATTTAGCAGGAAACGTAGATTGTGTTTAGGTTGATTCTAGGGATCTAGCCTTAGCACAGAGCTCCTCATAAGGTTTGTCTTCCTGTTTATCCAAAATTCATTGAAAAAAAAAAAAACTCAGGGAGAAGTTCAGGAACGATAAAAACTACTGGGCTTTTCTTGCAAGTAGAGCTGTCTTCCAACTGCAAGACACTTGTTCTGCTTCTTAAGAAAGACATGGTTGCAAGTATCCAGTGAGGGCAGAGAATGACATCTTTTCAAGATTTTCTAACTCCTCAAGAAAAAGCCCAAAGGGGCATGTAGCTCAAACTCTGAGACTAAAAGACCAACATCCCAGAAAACATAGAAAAGTTTTTGATGCAGTGTCAATAAAGCTCAAAATTGTTTTTTTACAGGAATTGTACTGAATGAAGATCAACTAAAACTGATTGTTTATTTGACAAACCCTTGACAAACCCTTTTTAATTGTAGTAATATTAAGGAAGGACCCATACAGTCCTCTGAATAGTCTCTGATTAAAGGCTGAAAAGGCCCTGCTTTTCATGTTTTGTTTAAACAGGGTCTCGCTGTGTAACCCTGATGGGCCCAGAATTCACAGATTTCTCCTGTGCACCGCTCTCTCTGACTTTTTCATGTTACTGTTGTTTGGGGTGTTTTGTTTTGTTTGTTGAGACGGCTTCACTGTGCAGCTCAGGATGACCTTGAGCTTGTGACTTTTTTTTTTTTATTATTTAATCTTTTTTTTTTTACAGTCCAAATTTTATCCCCTTCTCAGTCCACACTCTTGACTGTTCCACATCCCATACCTCCTCTTCGTATCTCCACGAGGATGTTCCCACCTCCCACATCCCATCCCCCACCCCACTAGTCCTCCCAACTCCCTGGGGCCTCCAGTCTCTTGAGGGTTAGGTGCATCTTCTCTGACTGAACCCAGACCTGGCAGTCCTTTGCTGTGTATGTGTTGGGGGCCTCATATGCTGGCTGGTTGGTGGTCTAGTGTTTGAGAGATCTTGGGGGTCCAGGTTAATTGAGACTGCTGGTCCTCCTACAGGGTCACCCTCCTCAGCTTCTTCCAGCTTTTCCCTAATTCACCCACAGGAGTCAGCAGCTGTTGTCCATTGGTTGGGTGTAAATATCTGCATCTGACTCTTTTGGCTGCTTGTTGGGTCTTTCGGAGTGCAGTCATGATAGGCCCCTGTTTGTAAGCACACCATAGCCTCAGTAATAGTGTCAAGCCTTGGGCCTTCCCCTTGAGCTGGATCCCAATTTGGGCCTGTCACTGGACCTCCTTTTCCTCAGGCTCTTCTCCATTTTTGTCCCTGCAGTTCTTTCAAACAGGAACAATTATGGGTCAGAGTTTTTGACTGTGGGATCAGCTTGTGATTTTTATTTTGCCTCTTGTCTCCTGTGTGCTGGGGCTATCTGTGTGTGCTATCATCTAAGTAAAGAGATTCTGTTTTTTTCTTAAGTTCTAGTGGACAGTGAGTTTGAAGTCTTGATAAGATTTTATGTAGACTTCAGCAGCTGGCCATTGTGTTAATACCCTAGAATATGATGAAGCGGTATTAGAGGATATCACTTTTAGTTTTTGGTATTAAGAACATTGACTTAACTGAAGCCAGAATGTAAATTCTCTTACTGAGTCAAGGCTGTTGTTGTACCAAATGTTTGTAAGTAGTTTTTGATCAAAGTGATGGTAGGAGGAAGCACTGCAGGTAATAGACTATAACTTTCAGAAACCTTAAACTAACCTAGGGATTAGAAAACCATGGGAAGTCATGTGGGACAGCTACAAATAGAGTTATAGGAAATGTATCTTCAACAGTGGGATACCTTTTAAACTCCTAGTGATTTACTTGTAGCTAATATGAAACAGTTTTTCTACAGAAATTGTATATTTAGGAATGTTTCCTTTATTATTCTTTGATAATTGCATCGATTTTCCCCATTCTTTTACACACACACACACATACACACACACACACAAACACCAATAAAAATGGTCAAGTTGAATGAGGAAACTTTGGTTTTTTCATTTTGTCTTCCCCTGGTATTGAGCTTGGCAGTGTGATGTTTGCCTCCAGTCCCCAGTAACAGAGTTTAATACCAGATCAATACTGGTCCTTTGACAATTATATACAAAACTGTATCTGTTGTAAAACAAAACAAACAACCTGAAGCCTTTATTGTCAGCTTTATATATACTATCCTTCCCCAACTATGTATCTTTTTGGCTGTTTGTTTTTTGAAACAAGGCATTACTCTGTAACTGTAGACTGGTCTTGAAATTCCAGTATTCCTCTTGTCTCCCAAGTTCTTAGATTACAGGGGTGACCCACCATACCTAGTTTGACTGCTACCTATTTTGTTGAAGGAATTGGTTAAGAAATCTTGCATAGTACATTTTCCTCCTATACAAGACTCTCTGAGTTTAATTTTTATCTTTTGATACATCATTTTATCTCTGATAATGAAAAAAAGCAGCAAATGCCTGCATCTATCATTCTTTACTTCTGCACCTTTCCCTCTGTACCTCTGAACCTTTCCTCCTGTACTTCTGCCTCTCACTCTACCCACCCCATCCCCCACGTCTTTCACTCTTTAACACAGTGGACCATTCTGTTAATGATCATACGGATCAGGGCTTTCAGTTTTTGTAAAGGACTACTGAATAAATATTTTAGGGTGTGCAGGACACAGGCCTCTCTGTTGCCTCTTTGCTTTTGTTCAATTTTCCAGCCCATTAAAAATATAAAAATGATTCTTAATCTCAGAAGTGTACAAAATAGGAAACCAACAGATGTGGTCAGAAGTTTCAATTCCCGTATTATTCATAAAGATGAAAATCTGGAAAGTCACATTTGTCACAAGAGTAGTTAGTGGTGGGGTCAGGAATAGTGGTACGTGCTTTTAATCCCAATGTTGTGGGAGGCAAAGATAGGTGGATATCTGTGAGTTAGAGGCTTGCCTTGTGTATGTGGTAAGCTCTAGATTAGCTAGGGCCACATAGTAATAAAAGAAAAACAACAACAAAAACCACCATACAGACTAAACCCTTGAAACAGAAGTAGCATTGGGGCAACTTAAGAATTCAGGATTTTTATGTTAGTCTTTACCCTACTTACTTCGATACATTTTACCATCATTCTTCATTTTGCTCCTCTGGTAATTATGTTGTATTTTTTGAGCCATTATGAAACCCTATTTTTTTATATTCTCTCTAAACTTCATGTTTATATACTTCTCTAAATTTTTTGATGCCTTAATTTGAAGGGCATGAATAAATGATTGTTTTAATAAAATTCTAATCCAGGAACTTGACTTGTTTAAATTTTAATATTGGAGATGTACAAATTTCAGACTATAATGGAAGCTTCTTTTTGTTTGATTGTATTTTGTGTTGAGACTTTGGCTTTGTTTTAAGATTTTTTATGTCTGTGTTTTATGAATTGATTTAAAAGTTGTTGTAAATGCTTTGGCCTTGATAGCTTTGCTATAGATTAATCTGTAGTGTTTTGTAATGTTTATATTTTCCAGTGTATTTGAAATAATTGTATTGAACAATGTTTTCTTTTTGCTTAAAATAAAATTGCTTTATTTTCCAGGACGCATGGGAATAAATTTCCACCATCCAGGAACAGATAACATTATGGCACTTAACAGTAAGTCATCATACGAAATACTCTATAAAAGTATCAGTCAGGTTTGCAGCATACAGTTTCTGCTTAATTAGGTTTTCACTATCTCACCTTTCACCGAGCATGGTCTAGACCACTGCGCGGTACAAGTGCTTCTCAGAGTAGGATTTCTGCACCAGCAGCATCAGCATTAATTGGGAATATACTAAAACCACACAATCTCAGGGGCTCCTACAGACCTACTGAGTGGGAAAGTTTAAGGATGGATTTGTTTGCATTAGCAGTCAAGTAGGTGATACTGAGTAAGCAAAAGCTTGACTTGCTGCTCTGAAGCAGCCTTGGCAGAATGCAACCCTGTGAACCAAATCTGGCCTACTGCCTGTGTTTGTAAATAAAATTTTATATTAGTAACAGGAAATATTTGCCAGCTTCTCTCTATACCACTAGGTGAAGTAATACAAGAAGGGGAGGTGTAGGGAGAGGGAGAGGGGAAAAACCTGAGTGAATAAATTAGCTAATTTTTACATAACTCATGATTTTCTCATTGTGGTAAATAGTGCATCGATGTTTCAAGGAGGACTTTTGTATATTATAAATGTCAGCATCTTCGCTGGTCAAAAGTGGTTTTGTCAGTATAATTATGGGGTTACATTCAAGAGCCACAAAAAATATTACCCAGAATGTTGCTGTGTTGCTCAAAGCTTTGGTGGTGAATCAAGGGTGGTGACATACTTGTAATCCCAGCACTTGGGTGATACAGACATTAGAAGATCAGGAGTTCTAGGTTACACTCACTATGCAGAGAGTCTGAGGCCAGCTTCGGCTATTTGAGACTGTGGTATAAGAGAACTATGCCTGAATATTTCATATCACTCATTGCACACAACACAGTAAATGTTTTTATAAACATGTTCATTTGTGGGTTATAAAAGGGTTAATGAGGCTCCAGCAGAGTCCAAGAGTTAAAGCAGTCCTCATGGAGGCAGAGGAAGAGCCAGTACAGACTGAAGCAGTCCTCATGGAGGCAGAGGAAGAGCCAGTACAGACAGAAGCAGTCCTCTTAGTAGCTAGAGATGAAAGAAGGGCTCAGCTGGGAGCTGCTTGTACACAGAGCCAAGCTCAGGGTCTCTGGGTTGAGCAGGGCTGCAAAGGTGAGGTCTAAGACCATAGCGGTCCTATAGCAAGGCATAGGATAGGAGCCAACGGACAGATGATGGAAGGGCCACAGGTATAGTATGCTGTATCACCATTGGGGTTATGGCTGAAATCAAGTTCCAGGGACAGCCAGGAGTTCCAGCCTATGGGTCCCATGGAGCACAGCTGGGTGATCAGATAACAAGCCAGTGCCATCGCAAGGTTAGGTATCCTCGTCCTTATGGAATCCAGGTGAGGGAGTTTTACTCTTTGTTCTGATATGTTCCATAAATTCTTGGGCCTAGTTTCTCTGATCCAATTTTAATATATATCTGTGTGTTCATATGTTCCCAGTCTTCTTCATCAGTTTATAGGCGGCATCTTTTTTACTTTGGGGGAAATAAGTTATCAGTCTGTGCCTCATGGGTGGTGCTGGACAGACATGGTATCCATCTGTACAGAAAGTGACAGAAATCCTGCTTTTTAGTATTCAAAACGGAGCCCAGTGCTCCTTGTGAAATGAAAGTTGCCAAGGGCAAGTCATAGCCTGAAAACTTGTCTGAGTGTAGAAGAACTTAGAGCAGAGAACAGTGTGCTCTCCACACCTTGTTTCTAAAAACAAAAGCACTGGAAGAAGTGTCTGGCCAGTAAACACTTGCTTCTCCAGCATCTATAGACCAAAAACTTTGCAAAGGAACCTACATAGAAATTGTTGTCAGGAGGCCTGGCTGAGTTGTTGACTCTCAGAATTGCAGTTTTCTCTTGATTGTCAAGTGAGTGATACCAACTTGTGACCTCTTATCCTCTCAGATGTACAGGCCAGTTCCTGGTCCACAGAGGGGACATACTGAGTGTTTGGCTGTGTGTTGTCCCCTTCTTAAGTAAGGATTTTGGAATACCATTAGATTTCTTAAGACAGGTTTTACATTCTCTAAAATATAAACATTTAAAATACATATGTAAAATACCCATGCATTTCCTTGGTTCTGACACACACCCGAAGCATATGGGAATCACTGGAACTGCTTGATGACAAGCCCTGATGCATGCTATGCATGCTTCCTGTTTGGAGAGCCTTGAGGACAATATAGATTCCAAAGTATACACCTCTTATTTCCTAATTTATTTCCTAATTTCTGAAAGAAAAGACACTTTGAACTGAGATTGCACTTTGTGTGTGTGTGTGTGTGTGTGTGTGTGTGTGTAGAATTGATAACATGCTTAGCTGAGCAACATTAGTAACTATGAAGAGACTTGGTTAGGTGATGGGAATTGACTGTGAATGAATAGTGTGGTAGTGTTGTCTACTTGAAGCGGTTTCTGGATATCTGAGAACCGACCTAATTTGACATGACAACATGAGTTGTCCGCTGCAGTAGGCAGAGGATACAGTTTGCTAATTTCTGTGAGAAAATGAAAGTGAAAGATATTTTCTTTGAAAAGATTTCGATTATGTTTGGTTTATAAAATAAGGTATTTGTGAGATTTGCACATATGTGGTTTGCTTAAATCTCCTTTTTAATGTCAATTTCATCTCTTCTAGAAAGAAGGCCGATTAATATTCAAAATAGCTTTTTATTGTGTGTGGATAGTGTGTGCAGGGGAGGAGTGTTTGCACGCCATGGCATAGGTGTGGAGGTCAGGAGGCCGTCTTCCAATGTCTGTGTCACATGTCAGTGAGTTATGTAAATAGTTGGAACGTGGTGTCAGACAAGAGTACACCAGTCTCCGTGCCTCCCTGGGTGTTTCCCAAGGCTGACACATCCAGTTGGCTCCTCAAAACACACCATTAGAAACAACAGACCTATGCATTCGCATTACTTACAGTCAGTTGTTTTTCAAAGTCATCTCATCTTGACAGGATCATAATCACTGCATTACATGGAGTATCTACATACTTTGATGCTTTAGCAGTTACAATATTTTTCAGCTCATATGTACTGTTGAGCCCAGGTCATCTAGTGACATGTATCTAATGTGGGCAGTCATGTTTGTATGTATAGTGTTTATTTATTTAGAGAACAGGTTGGCTTGGGAGTTGAGATTCTCCCACCTCCACCTCCCAAATGCTGGGATTTCTTTCATCCATATGCCCACCATGCACAGCCTCATAATCTCTGTCCTTTCCACTTCCACCCTTCAAATAAACCCAAACGTGAACTTGGTTTCTTTGAGAGTGTCTGACTAGCTTGGGCCAGCCTCAGACTCACTAGTCCCAATTTGTAACTGTCAACATTGGTGCCCAAGATCCCAAGGCTGGCATTGTAGCTGTGTGTCCCATGTCCAGCAACACATAGGTATTTTTTGTCCTCTATTTTCTCCTATAATTTGTCATCCCAAAGCTCTTGTCCTATGAAGACCAGTTTTTCCTTTCCCTTCCCTTAAGAATGATTGAGATCAAATTAAAGATCACTAAAATTTTTGATGGTCCCAGCACTTGGGAGGCAGAGACAGGGAGATCTCTATGAGTTCAGAGTCTGCCTAGTCTACACAGTGAGTTCCAGGACAGTCAGGACTACATAGAGAGACCCTGTCTCAAATAAACACAATAAAAATCACTAAAACTTTATCAGTTCATAATTTTTGATCATTGAAAGGGACTAAATATAAGTTGAACTATATTTTTAACAAAGAAATGAGTTAGGGTACTGGCATATGCCTTTAATCTCAGTACTTGGGAGGCAGAGACAGTTGGATCTCTGTGTGTTCCAAGCCAGTCTGGTTTACAGAGCAAGGTTTGGGACACCTAGGGCTCCACAGAGAAATCCTGTCTCATAAAACCAAATAAAATAAAATAAAATAAAATAAAATAAAATAAAATAAAGGGGGAGGGGAGTGGCTAAGAAAACATAGGACATAGGAGAGGTGATTTGTCAGTGGCACACACCTGTTATCCCAGTACTTGGGAGGCTGAGGCAGGAGGATAGCAGGTTGAAGATGAGCCTGGACTGCACAATGAGACTATTAGAAAGGTGGAGTGGAGGAAGCTTGTGAACTGTAGCTCCTCCTTTCTTACCATGAACAATGAGTACGTCCTTTCCTCTAGAGGGGGGAGTATGTCCCCTTGCTGTTGTAATGATTATCCATTGAACCATCTTCTTTATTCTTACTCCAAAGACACTATAAGTTTTCATAATACATTGTTTTCCCTGCCAGAAAAGGAGGGAGGCCTCTGAGGGTGCTCTGACTACCTTTATAGTAATATTTGTATCAGGCAGATCCTGTGCTTTTTTTACACTGTGAGTATGCAGTTGCTTTAGCAGTCATGGTCTTCCATAGGGTTGTGGCAATTTTTCCTCTCAGAAAAGTGCCTTTATAACTGGTCCAAGTCAACCGATTTAAGATCAAATTCATGTTCAAAGCCAAGATGCTCAGTGTCAGCTTAAAATGCATCTCTGCCAGGGGTATGCACTTTACTCCTTTGGACTTTAATCCCTTTCCCAGTTGAAAGTAAGCTGTGGGAAACTGGCGAGGTTAGGAGGCTGCGGATGAGCACACAAGCAGGACTGCGTGTGCCTTAAGGGGTAGAGTCATTTGCCTCCAGCAGTTGTAGGCCAAGCACCTGAAAGCACAGGACGCCTGCCCCATGCAGCCTGGAATTAAGACAGCTGTGGTGGCCGTGGCCCATCTCATGTCACCTCTTACAAGCTTCAGAACCTTAGGGCTTCAGTCTTAACCGCTCTTTGTCTCTGATTTCTTCACCTGTAAAGTAGAGGTACTTTATGAGGTACTTTATGAGGATCATGAAGATGACAGCTACATAGCACAGGAACTTGAAGAACAAGCTTGTGTGCTTTGCCTTTGCTTCTTGCCTCAGTTTTATAGCTACCTGTTAAAGTTGTCCCTCAATTTGCATGTTAGAGTTCCAAAATAAAAGACATATTACATTGACTATTTTTATTTTTGAGGCAGCCTTGAATTTGCATGATCCTTTTGCTTCTGTGCCTGCTTTGTTGTTGTTGTTGTTGTTAGGTTTTGTTTGTTTTGTTTTTGAGATAGAGTCTTAATATGTAGCTCAGGCTGACTTTGAACTCCCAGCCATTGGTCTTGCTGCCTTAGTCTCTGGAGGGCTAGGATTATAGGCATGCGTTAGTGTGCCTGGCATTTAAAAGTTTTCATTGTCATTTCTTTCTGATATCTTCCAAGTTGCCATTAGTGTTTGAAGTTAGAGGTAAGTAAGAAAGCTGACACACCATGTCCCTCTGACAGAGAGATGATCCTCTATCCATACTCTTCCTCATCAGAGTCCCCAAGGCAGTTAGAAACTGATGAGTTCTAGAGGAAAACCTGCACAATTTGAACAGTTTGTTAATATCTTAAAAGGGAGTGGGGAACTGGGGAGGATGATGTCTAAGAAGCTTGAAGCCCTGGGTTTTATCACCTCAGGAACACAGTGCCGAAAGGACACTGAGCGCTTGAGAAGGTCCCAAATCATTCACTGACCACTGAACATCCTTCATATAATGCACGCCCTGGGCCCCTTGGAATGTTAGCCGAAGCTGTCCCCTGCACATCCCTTCCTAACCGATGTTGTGACATAGTTTGGAATGCCTTTCTGTATTGGCATTAGAACTGAGAGATAACAATGCATTTGTTAAGTTAAAAGAGAAAACTTGAAGGTTATTGGTGTGTGTTTGTGTTAGACAGACTCCTGTGTGGCTGCATTGTCCCTTCTCCCTCCTTCTCCTGCTTTGCTGAGTATAAGCTCCTTGGGGAAGTTCAGCTGAGAGGAAGTGGCAGAGGGAGCAGAGCACATGACATATTTGTGCCAGAATAGGAAGAAAGCCAGCTTTGCTAGAATTCCTAATGGAATTTTTTTAAAAACTGAAGAGCACATTGTTGTTATTTTTGCTTACTGTGAGTGATGTATGTAAAAAATATTTTTTGTTTTGTTAAGATAGGATCTTGCTATATAACACAGTAAGAGAGGAACTTACTGTGTAGCCCAGGCTGGCCTCAAACTTGAGGCAATTCCCCTGACTCAGCCTCCTAAGTGGTAGAATTACAGGTTTGGAAGACCATACCTGTTTCTAAGGAAATATGTTTTGTGTGTTTGTGGGATTGTGTGTGTTTGTATGGTATCTTCATCAGTCTCCTCACTTTTTTTGAGATAGGGTTTTTCATGGAACATGGAGATCACCAATTCCTCTAGGCTTGCTGGCTAGTGACCTTCACTGATCTGTCTCCTCCCTCTTCCTATACCCCACTCCCTGGCACCAGAGTGGGAGTGTTATAGACATGGGCTGCCGTGCTGACTTTTATGTGGGGCCTGGGGCCTGAACTCAGGTCCTCATGCTGGCAGGGCAAGCGGTTTTAGGGAGTGAACCATAGCTCTAGCCCTGTTTTATTTTGGTTTTGGCTTTAGATTTTTGTTTTGTTTGGTTTTGGTTTTTTTGAGAGAGGGTTTCATATAGCTCAATTTCGTCTTGAATTTGCTGTGTAGCTGAGGCTGGCCTTAAAGATAATTCTCCTGCTCTATCACCAGAGTAGTGGGACTGTGGTTGCCGAGCATCGTACCCCACAAAGAAAATAATTTTATTATATTTATTCATTTATTTTAAGACAGGATTTTGCTATGTAGCCCCATCTTGCTTGGGAACTCACAGAGATCCACCTGCCTCTGCTTTCTGAGTATTAGAATTAAAGGCGTAAACCACCACACTAAGCAGAAAATCATTTCAGAGGGTAATATGATAGTGAAAGGGGTTTTCTGAGACTCACAAACCTAAGTAACTCTCCTTTGAGATCTTGAAACTTTTGTAGACGATATCTATTGCTGTTCTTTCTAAATCTGAGCAGACTTAGGAATTAAAATACAGGTGCAATGTGAACACATTATAAGTAATGGATAATTAAATAGTGATTAGAGAAATATATGATGTTTAAAATACATTTGAAATAGGTTTGGATAGATGCTCTAAAACAGCACTGTAAGGGGTCTGAGAGATTTCTTTTTATGTTACCAAGTTGGGGTCTAGTAAAGATGTTTTGATATGGGCTCAGGCACAAGGGTTAAGAAGAGAGACTGAAAGCATGGGTGTGGGCTTCCTCTAAGAGAGTAACAGAGTAGCCCCTGTGTGTGGCTCAGTCTTTACGGATGGGAAAACTGGGGCATTCAAGAAGCTGTACAGGACTTAACCAAGGTGACAAGTTGGAATCAGGAACAGAGCTTCCTGCCTCCAGGTTGAAGGTGCTTCTTTTTGCTTTAAATAATTAAGACAGACAGACAGACAAAAAGACAGACACACACAGTGTTTTAACACAAGCATACAAATTCAGTACCTGTATAAAAATTCCTTTTCTTTTATTACTGTAAGACTTTTATTCTTTTTTTTCTGAAAAATAGAATGGCCAACCTGGTCTGTATAGCTCATATTGAACATTATAAATAAGTTAAGTTTGAAATTGTCTTGTGATTTTAATGGGTTTTATAAGAGATACCTCTTATATATGTAATCCCTTGGTAACAGGAGTTAATTTTCTTCCTCATAGTAAAGACGTAGGAGTCGGGCAGTGGAGGCACACGCCTTTAATCTCAGCACTTGGGAGGCAGAGGCAGGGGGATTTCTGAGTTCGAGGCCAGCCTGGTCTACAGAGTGAGTTCCAGGACAGCCAGGCTATACAGAGAAACCCTGTCTCGAAAAACCACACACACACACAAAAAAACAAAAACAAAAACAAAAAAACAAAAAAAAACAAAACAAAAAAAACACTGTAGCTGATGCACAGTGATACAGCAGTAATCCGTCAGGAGCAAAGCTCTGGCTTGATTCCCAGTGCTGCAGAAGAGAAAGTGTGTGTGTGCGCACCTGTATACATCATACAAAGAAATTCAACCTTTTTTGCTTACACTGATGACTAGAAAAGAAAAATGCTTACTTCTTTTCATGGATATAATATGTATAATAGATGTGACATTTTGTGATTCTTTGATAGTGATATACAGTATGTAAAAATTCAGGATACTTAGTATATTCATCGCGTCACATGTTTACCATTTCTTTGTGATGAAAATGTTCAAAAATCTGATCATTGTTGGTGCTGATGGCAGAGGCCTGTAATCCCAGAGACTTGAGACTGAGGTAGGAGGATCGTGAATTTAAGCCAGCCTGGATTACAGAGCAAATTCAGGGTCACCCTGTGCCAGTGGGAGGAGGACCGGAGATACGGCGGTAGGGGGCTGAGGGACTGGACATGGAGATACTTGGAGCTGGGAAGATGGCTCCATTGGTAAAGCTTTTGGCCCAGAGGCCTGAGGACCTGAGCTTAGTCTCCACCGTCCACACAAAAATGACAGCATGCACTTGTAATCCTAGAGCCAAGGAATTGGAGACAGATGGATCTTTGGAGCTTACTGGCTAGCTAGACTTGTCTAATTGGTGAGCTCCAGATTCAGTGAGAGACCCTGCTTTTAAAATAAGGTGGGGAACAACTGAGGAAGACACCTGAAGTCAACCTGTAGTTTCTACACACATGAACACAGTTGCACATGTGTACACACATGAACATGTCCAGAAATTGGTTACAATGTATGAAAGTTCTTGTTCAACATTTCTCAAAAGAAGACATGCACGTTAATAGCCAATAGGAATTAAAAACAAGACAAAGCCCAAAACTCATTATTGCTTAACATGTAGGAATTGTACATCCAAACCACAAGGAGATGGTACTTCATTTCTGTTGAAATTACTCTTCCTAAAATGATAATGAGTATTGGGAAGAATGCGGAGAAAAGCAGCCCCTGCCCCACGCACACATCCCCAATCCTGCTAGTGGCCAACATTGACTATCACAGGCATTAATAGTATGGCTCTAGTATGGATGTTCTTTTTAAAAAATTAAAAATAGAACTGTTACATGACCCTGCAGTCAAAGGTATAGATCCAAAGGAAATTATACCTGCATGCTCTGATCATTAAAACACTATCCACGGTAGCCAGGTATCTATCAAAGGATGGGTGAGATATGAATACACAGTCAAATGCTACTCTGCCAAAAATATTAATGAAATACCAAGGCCAGTGAACTGACTTAGCAGGTAAAGTTACTCACTAGCAAGCCTGGCAACCTGAGTCCAATCCCTGGATCTGCATGATGTGAACCAGTTCTTCAGATTGTCCTATGACCTATACATAAGTACTTTGGCATGTATATATGCAACACACACACACACACACACACACACACACACACACAGTAATATAAATGAAATCTTGTTATTAGCAACATTATGGATGAACCTAGAACACATGTAAATGAAATAAGTCACAGAAAGACAAGTACTACATAACCTTGCCTGTTTGCGGGATGTAACTTTAACACTGGTGTTTCACCTTACTGTGTATGTTTCAGCCAAGTGGAAAGTAGCTTTTATTCAGGCTAGGAGTCAGGCCAGGTGTGGGGCAAATGAGAAGCTTCTTCTTGTGGCTGGAGCAATTCCCAAACTCCCAAATAAGTTATTTTTGGTAACTTTCTTCTATGAAGGAAGCCTTGTTTCTAATGAGAGAAGCCTTGCAGGAGGCAGGAGACATGAAACACTGACTAGAGAGAGGGTCCAGCATTGGTGCTGTTGACTCCTAAGCATGTCAGGATCCACGTGTTTGTCTACTCTTCTCTGTGTAATTCACTATACTGTTTGGGGGTTCATAATTGTAGAATTAGCAAGTATTGATTGGCTCAATTAATCAGAAATTGAAGGGCTGGAGAGATAGCTCAGTGGTTAAGAGCATTGATTGCTCTTCCAGAGGTCCTGAGTTCAATTCCCAGCAACCACATGGTGGCTCACAACCATCTGTAATAGAATCTGATACCCTCTTCTGGCGTGTCTGAAGACAGTGTACTTCTATACATAAAATAAACAAATCTCTTTTAAAAGTCAGAAATTGAAGATTTCTATAAAGTTTGAAGAGATCTTATAAGGTTTTTGGCATAGTAGTCTGGAGAAGATTGCTTGTTGAAACACTCTTAACTTTTGTTTTTGTCTCTTTGAGCAAGGTCTTGGCACCATAACCCACCCTGGTCTGCAACTGTTAATTGCCTCAGCCTAGGGGTGGGGCAAAAGTATGTGTTATTACCCTGGGCCGAATGCTAAATATCTGAGTGCCTTTCTCTGTAGTATGCAAATTCTCAGGCCAGTTCAATGCTGGATCAGTCGGATACAGTTCCTGGGGCACGAATCATCAATAAACATCCTCTGTTTTCTTCAGCACACTTAAGCATTAAAACTATTTTACTCAATGGAATTCTCCTTATAAAGTATCTCAGTAATACTAGTACCATGCTTGTCAATCATTACTGTTATTTTTGAAGTTTATAAAGACATGAAAAGGTCTTCCTAAGAAAGATGGATTAGAACAGAGAAATGGAAAAGTTTAAAATACTCAAGTAACTTATACTAAAGTGTGACTGTAGTAGATAAAGATGTGCTGTTTCCACCTGCTGTGCTCACTGTGTCTATGGAGAACTCTACCTTCTCTACTACTCTTTGCTTGGTTTGAGAATCATTGAACTAAAGTATTTTTTCAGCTACTATCACAATGAAGAAACAAGAGGAACATTTGGGGACAAACCTCATCCTCCTGTTTTTAGGGTGTTTACAATCTGATAAAGGGAATGGGAACTTTTTGGTCTTAACTTTAAGCTTTTATGTGGAATTTTTTTATGACTCACTTCTGATAGGAGCTAAAAGACATGGTTAGATGTTTAAATATAAAAGTGTGTGCATGGGCATGCATTTGTAAGTGAGCAAAAATTGAACACAGGACCTCATGCGTGCTAGGCAAGTACTCTACTACCAGCTATGTTCCCAGTCCATTGACTGTAACTTAATGTGTTGCCTACTCAATGCCGATTTTAAAAAATGTTTGAGCTAGGTATGGTATGGTACATAATTTTAATCCTAGCTATCTGGAGGGAGAGGCAGGGCAATCTGAGTTTCAGGCTAGCCTGGTCTACATAGTGAGTTCCAGAACAACCAGAGGAACAAACACAGTGAGACCTTGTCTCAAAAAACAAACTAGTGGAAGCTGGAGAGGGATGGCTAAGCAGTTTAAAACACGCATCGTTCTTGCTTTCAAGGGGCCCAAGTTTTATTCCCAGCACCCACCATGTAGGTGGCTCATAACTGGTTGTAACTCTAGCTCCAGAGGATCTGAGGCCTCCAGCATTTGAGGGCACCCAAACATGCGTGCATACACACATGTACACAACTAAAAAATAATAATAAATCCTTTAAAAATTCAGTTGCTAATTAAACACACAATGATTGCTGGTCTGGAGATACAGATCAGTTGGTGGAGTGAGTGCCTAGCATACAGGATTTCCTGGGTTTGATTGTCCATATTCATAGACTTCATGATCAGAAGTTCTAGGTTCCTTTACTGGATAGGGAGTTTGAGTCCAGTTATGGCTACATGATGCCATGTTTCAAAATGTTGTTTGCAAGGGTTGTTTGGTGTTTGAGATACCCTAGGTTGTCCTGGGAATTGCTGAGTAGCTAGCTGAGGATGACCTTGAATTCTTCCTCCTCTTGCCAGTGCCCTCCAGATGCTGGGATCTCAAGCTTGTTTTGTCATACATAGCACACAAGGGGTTTTTGCTGTTTGTGTATTTGTTTGAGACAGGATTAGAAGGAAATGAGTCAAGTAGCATTTTGCTCTATGGTAACTTTGATATGTATGTTAAACAGCATGATGGATATGTTTATTAGTTTACAGGCAATTACAATTAATGTGTGAAATGCTGACATAGTGTACATACATACATACATGGAGGCAAAACACTCATCATATGTGTGAAATAAGTAATTTTAAAAAGAATATTGGCTGGGTGGTGGTGGCGCATACCTTTAATCCCAGCACTTGGGAGGCAGAGGCAGGTGGATTTCTGAGTTCGAGAGTTTGAGGCTAGCCTGGTCTACAGAGTGAGTTCCAGGACAGCCAGGGCTACACAGAGAAACCCTGTCTCGAAAAACCAAAAAAAAAAAAAAAAAAAAAAGACCATTGATAGGTAATAAAGTTCAGGATCCAGGCCTAGTGGTGAATGCCTTTAAGCTTTCAGCATTTAGGAGGTAAGGGTAGGTGGATTTCTTGAGTTCCAGGCCAGTCAGGTCTATAGAGTGAGGTTCAGAAGGCTAGGATACACAGAGAACCTTGTCTCAATAATAATAATAATGATGATAATAATAATAATGTTCAAAGATCCTAAAAACTCCTCAGGAAACTCAGAGCTGGTAAACACAGTAAGAAAAGTAGGACGATGGTCTCTAGAGCAAAAGAGAGCACTAAGTGATCTCTGGGTCCTATGAGGAGAAAAAAGCTCACTTTTGATTTTTCACTGAAATTCAATGTCTCAGTCTGAGTTAACATGCTACATAAAAAAATTTCTCAATCATAAATTCTGTTGCTCATGAATCATGGATAGTACTGGGGATATCTTCAGGTCAGTTAGTCCCAGGATAACAAATCATTAACCCCTCCATGATAAGATGAATCTATAGAAATAAATTTTGGAATTTTCAAACTTGAACCTCCCCTTCAGTTTTGATAAAGGAGGTGCACTTTAAAGAAAGAATTCTGTGAATATCAAGCCAGACATCAAGCAGTGTCATCTGCATATGACTTTACATAAACAGAAGCTACAGTGTGGTGAAGCTACACCTGACAAACTACTAGGGAAGAAAGTCAGACCATGTGAGACAAATAATTTTCTAACCCTCCAAATTCTTGTTCAACACGAAGCTTACATGGAAATGTTCTCAGTCATTCATATCTTAGAAATTTATGAGCTATGCTTAATGAAACTAGAGGAGGGAAAACAGTTCACTAAAGGCCATATGGAGAAATGAAGGGTAAAATAATTACATGAAGCATTGACTGTGTTTATTTTTAGCAGAAATAAGGTGTATTAAGAAATTATAGTTATAGAAAACAAAGTATTATAGGCTCTGTCAGTGTTCGATTAATATGTCTAACCGCCAGGATGAAACAGGAAAAAGATATTTGACTATTTACTTATTTTTCTTTTCATTTTTATTAATTGCAGAAAGTTAACATGCCTAAATAAAGTCTAAAATGGTCATTGAATGCATTCTTTTTTTTTGTTTGTTTGTTTGTTTCGAGACAGGGTTTCTCTGTGTAGCCCTGGCTGTCCTGGAACTCACTCTGTAGACCAGGCTAGCCTCAAACTCTCGAACTCAGAAATCCACTTGTCTCTGCCTCCCAAGTGCTGGGATTAAAGGCATGCGCCACCACCGCCCAGCCATTGAATGCATTCTTAATACTGTAAATATAGGTTCATGTATACTTAATAGTGTAAAGAATTATAAAATGATATAGTATTATAAGAAAGATATGAAAGTGAGAAGTGATTAATTTTTATCATAACTTACATTTGAGATTCAGTAGATGCTTCGTGAAGAACTGGGGGATGGTGTATCTCATAAGGTTGCCTTCTGAAGTTTATCTAAAGTGTGAATATTACCTTTTCACATATAATTAATTTGTATTTTATGCTGAGCTAAATATATGTAATGATAAAAAAGAAAAGTAGGATGAGATGAACATGTAGGGCAGGGCGTGGTGCAGAACCTTTAATCCAGAGCTCAGGAAGGAGGTCCAGGAGGACCTCAGCTCCAGACCACTCTAGTTTACTTAGCAGGTTCCAGGGCTACATAGTGAGACTGTTTGAAAAACAAAAACAAACCTAAAATACTACAATAAACCCAACCAAAGAGCTGAAAGACTTCTAAAATGAAAACATTAAAACACAGAAGAAACTGAAGCTGGTGAAATCAATCCATGGTGAAAGGCTCTTGTTGTGCAAGCCTGGTGACCTCAGTCCGTCCCAGGATACATGGGAATGCATGAGAGAACAACTCCACATATTGTCCTCTCACTCCCACCTGTATATGCACCGTGACCCCATTGCCCCGTAATGATAATGTGCTTTTTGCACTGAAGGATTTTTACATTAGCCCTGTGTTCATGGATTGGCAGCCTTAATATTGTGAAAAATGACTGTATTATCAAAAAGGATCTACAGACTCAATGATGTCATGATTGGAATTCCAATGGCATCCTTCCCAGAACAAGAAAAAAACATCCTGAATTTCCTCTGAGTACAGAAGTTAATCGTGACTAGAAAGAACAATACTGTAGGTACCACAGTATTCCATCTCAAACCATATTACAGAGTTAGATTAAGAAAAACTGCATGGTACAGCCACAGAAAACAATTTGTAGGTAGACCAGTAGAATAGAGTAGGAGACTCAGGCCAACTATGATGAATATTTGTAATCTCAGAACCCAGGAGGTGATGGCAAAAGGATTGCCATGAGTTTGCGGGTAGCCTGGACTTCTACTGCTATACAAGTCCCTGTCATGAGTCTGTGGGTAGCCTGGACTACTACTGCTATACAAGTCCCTGTCGTGAGTTTGAGAGTAACCTGAACTACTGCTGGCTTTAACACAGGAACAAATAGGAAGCCAGACATAATGGTGTTCACCTGTTATCCCAGCACTTTGTAGGTGGAGGAGGCAGGAGGATTGGGAGTTTAACATGAGCTTGAGCTACATGAAACTTAGTCTCAAACCAAGCAGACCACATATGGAGGTAGCCATCTCATCTTTGACAAAGAATTCAAGAATATACATAAGAAGACAGCATCTTCAAAACATGGTGCCAGGGGAAATGGGGCATCCACATGTGAAAGACCCTTATCTTTCACTCTATAATAAAATCAAAAAAGGCCAAACCAAACTAAAAACATATATGTTCAACATGGATCAAAGACCTTAAGGTCTGATACTCTGAAACTGTTTAGGAAAAATAAGAGTGTATGGGCGCCAACTTTCTGCAAAGCCTAGGAAATAATCCCAAGAGTTAACAGGTGTGATTGTATGAAACTAGAAAGGTTTTACAAAGAAACCACTAACAGAGTGAAGAAAAAAACCTGTTTACCAGCTGTACACCCAGCAGGAGATTAATATCCAGAATTTGTACAAAATTGAAAAAAAAAAAACCAAACCTCATCCAAACAATGAATAAAGGTAATGAATTGAATGGCCATGCCTCACCTCAGAGGAGGAACTGCAGGTGGCCAGTAAGTACCCAGGAAAGTGCTCAACAAACTTAACCATAAAATACACACAAACTACAACTGCCTTGATTGTATCTCACCCCAGGCAAAGTGGCTATCAGCAAGAAACAAATGAAAATCGTCTGGTGTGGTGACTCACCCATGTAACCCTGCCACTTGAGAGGAAGGAGCTTTGAGGTCAGCCTAGGCTACAGAGTGAGAAACCCTGTCTCAAATAAAGGACAGATGTGAGAAACCCTTGTCCATGGCTGATGGGAGTGTAAATTTGTGTAGCCACTATGGCACTCAGTATGGAGGCTCCTAAAAAACCAAACTTCTGTATGTATTATCTAGCAGTTACCAGCAGTAACAGCCCTGGGTATACACTGAAAGAAGTCTAAGTCAGGATTCCACAGAGGTGGAGATGCATCCATGTTTACTGCTGCCAGCCTAAGTGTCCATCAGTAGATGAGAAAATGGGGAGCACAGGCATTGTAACACATGCCCTGCTGGGCGGGGGTGATGCCGGGTGGTGGTAGCGCACGCCTGTAATCCAAGCACTCAGGAGGCAGAGGCAGGCGGATTCCTGAGTTTGAGGCCAGCCTGGTCTACAGAGTGAGTTCCAGACTGCCAGGGCTATAGAGAAACCCTGTCTCGAAAAACCAAAAACAAAACACATGCTCTTAATCCCAGCACTGCCGAGGCAGGCAGATCTCTTGAGTTTGTAAATAGAATGTTGCAGGACAGTCAGGGCTACATAGTAAGATCCTGTATTTTTAAAATATGATACATATATAATAAAGTGAAATTTCATTTATGAAGACAAGTGAACTTATGACATGTGGGAAATGAATGAATCGTTATGTTAAGTAAATAAGCCCATCCTAGAAAAACAACATTCTCTGTCATGCAGAACCAACATACGCAAGCACACACAGACACATACCACCACCACTACCACCACCAAAGAAGAAGAAGGGGGACTATAAGAGGCAATAATGTCTAAAGAGTTGAGGAGGGAAAAACAAGAGAGAATAGACCACATGTGTCATAAAAGCAGAAAGTGACACTATTTAAGAAGGAGACCAACAAGAGGGAGAGGCGGAGGAAGACAGTGTGGGACAAACAAGAACAAAGCAGCATGGTGTATACATGTTTGAAAATGTCACAGTGAAGCCCATTGCTGTATATACAACCCAGAATAAAAATTTTAAAAACATTTAGTGCTATCTTATTGGTAAAGTGCTTGTTCTGCAAGGCCTGACCTATGTTCGATCCCCGGAACCCATGCAAATAATGTGGCTGTGGTGGCATAAGTTTGTATACTGTCTGTGGGGAGCTGAGGCAGGTGGACCCCTAGGTATCACTGGCTAGCCAGTTGTCTAGTTCTAGGCCAAGTGGACATTACTTAAGCAGTGACATCCAAGGTTGTCTTCTGGACCCACACAAAATCACATGCACCACACAAATATGTAGTCACACAAGGATATAAGAAAAAATATCAGCGATGGGAGTATAGTCCAGTGTTTGCTTGGCACGCACCAAGTCATATCTCAGCACTGCTTTAAAAAGTTCTTGGAGTAATTAGAAGAAAAAGTTGCATCGTACTGTATTAATATATTCACAGATGGTGCATGAAAAAGGATTAAATTAGTCATACCACGCTCATGACTGTGCACACCTGTACTCTCAGCATTTGAGAGGCAGAGGCAACCCTGGCTGACCTGGAATCTGCTGTATAAACCAGGATAGCCTGAATATGTGATTACAGCCACACCCCTGGCTTGTTTTGTTTTTTGAGACAAGGTCTCATTTGAAGCCCTTGCTGTCCTGAAACTCATGTTATAGACTAGCTAGCCTTGAACATACAGAGATCTATCTGTCTACCTCTGCCTTCTGAGGCTGTGATTAAACAAACACAGTGGGGTTCAGTGAGGCTGAACTACAACTTACCTTTTTTTTTTTAAAGTGGTACAATCTTTATTGGTTCCAAAAGTAAGTGGAGGGAAAGAGGGATGTATTAACCCTTGCTCCTTTAGAAGCATCTGCAGAAATCTCTCTTATTTCTTGTTGTTGGGTTGTTTTTTAAATATGGTTCATTTTGTGTTGGCTGATATGAAGTTTTTGTTTTTCCATTTTTTTAAAGATTATAATATCACATCATTTCTCCTGTTTCTCATTTGAAGTTTTTATATTCAATATTCTTCCTTAAAGTTGTATTTATTTCTAGAGGAAAACACTGCTTTTTATTTCCACATTCTTCAGAATTCATTACCTTTCTCTAATGGGAGCATTTGACTCTAATTGAACTGTTGACAAATAGTCTTCATATAAACAAATTTATCAAGTTTCAAATTGCTGTCAGATTGGCCTATGTTCTACAGATCATCAAAGCATGCCATACATGCACTGTTCTCTCCCTTGACTGTGCTGAAAGGCTGTGCTTGCTCAGAACCAGCTTGATATCCAGTCTTGCATGTGTGCATGTGCAAGTGTATGTGTATGGAAGGCACGCGTATGTGTGTGGCAGGCAGAGGTCAGCGTCAGGGCTGTCCTCTCTCAGACTCTACATTATTTTTTGTGACAGGGTCTCTTGCTGAACTTACAGCGCGCTAATTTGGCTAGGCTAGTTGGCCTCCCTTGTACTTTGATTATAGGCATGTGTGGTCATACTCAGCTTTTTATGTGGGTGTTAGGAATTCAAACAGGGCCTCATGGTTGGACAGTAAGTACTTGACCGGCTGAGCTGTCCCCCCACCCAATTTGAAATGCTTGATGTTGTATCATAACAGTGTCGTCTACAGCTTTCATGTTGGAAAACCATGTGATTGAGTTACACACACACACACACACACACACACACACACACACACACACACACACACACGGGACAGAGAGAAAGAGAGAGAGCTGGGCATAGCGGGCCAGACATGTGGCACCTCTGAGGCAGAGGCAGGCAGGTCTCTGGGAAGGACAAGGCTAGTCAGATTTACTCTGCCTCATTCAAGAACAGTGACCACTGTGTAAATTCAGATGAGATTTGTCTGTTGTAATGGGATTGTAATGGGGTTGGGGGAATATGAGGGAGGGAGGACGTAAGGCCTGAACCCTTCTCATCTCTGAGTGGAGGAAAGGAAAGGACAAAGGTGGGGTGATAGTGGGCTGGACAAGAGGAAAGACTGAGGCTGGTGAGTGCTTTCAGTGATGTTGAGAAGTCTGGAGTCTTCAAGGAATGTGGGGTTTCCCCTTCTCATTATCTACAGATATGATTCCAGATTATGAACCTTTTCAGTGTAAATTAATTTTGTGGTATTTTATGCTTCAAAAAATAGATTAAATACAGTTTCAGTTCTTATTTGTTTTTATATACCTGGAGGTTTCAATTTTTCAAATCTTTCCATTCTGAAAAAAAAAAATCACTGTAGATAACTGATGATAGAGGAAGCTACAGTCCAGCCACCAACCGTGAAGCCTAAGTTGTGAAGAAGCCAACCTTCAGAGTCTGTTATTCCAGACCACCTTGGGAGAACCCGAGCCTTGACCTTTGCTGCTTTTCACTTTACAGATATAAAACTTAGTGTTTTCTCCCATCTATGATATGATCTATGACGTGACAGAAAGGGCAGATGCAGAGTAAGAGACAGTTTGCTAGGAATTTTACAGAAACTAGACTGAATATGGCTAACTGGGTTCAAACACTTGCCAAGCGTAGTGTGAGAGGACTAGAGGTTTCTGTCTCTAGAACTCATGTTGAAGTCAACATGCATGTGGATGATCTCAGCACAACAGTGGGCAGAGTCAGGAACCCCAGAGTGAGCGGCTATAGACTGGTCAGGCTCAACAAGCTCTGGTCCAACAAGAGACCTTGCCTAAGCAAGTACAGTGGTTAAGGACGGCACATGATATCAGATTCAGGACTCCCTATGTGTGTGCACTCACATGTACACATGTGCATCCGCATACAGGTGAACGTGTATGCACTCATGAAAAAATTCACAGAAATCAAATCTTTAAAGAGAAAACTAATGGCTTCATTTGCATACACTTTCAGGGCATTTGTGAAGTGTGTATGTGTGTAGGTAGAAGATTGGAATGCCCATCATAGGGCAACAACTTTTAGTTATTTGGAATACTGTTTTTCCTGAGTAATGCCTGATGGTAACATAGAGGGCAAATGAAGGTATACAATTATTTTTAAGAAGGAGCTCTCACCTGTGTCTGATCCAGCCAGCAGGCCCCTACACAGTAGAATCCCTGGGACTGGGAAAGCTCAGCACGCTGAGCGGCTGACTGCCGCAGCCAGATGACTTGCTCTGACAGTCATTTGGCTTAATGCTTCATGAAGGATTTCCCCCAGTGTGTTAGCAGGGAGGTTGAACATTGTCTCCAGGTTAACAATGTCAAGAATACTTAGAAAACGTTTGTGTGAACATCATTTTTAATTTCTATATTCACCATTTTGATACAAATACCCATGGTTTTCTTCTGTGTTTACATGCAGCCAGGAGCTATGGGCGGAGACGAGGTAATTTTTTTTTAATGAGATCTTTTGCTTGCCAAACTGTGAGTAAGTACGAGTATGTGTGTGTTCATGCCTGTGTGTATAAGACAGTAATTAATGTATGGCCTGATGTTCTAGTGTGATTATTTTTGAAAAGTTATTATTTTATTATAATTATTTTTCTGTTTATCAGTAATTTGTTTTTTAATCATAATAAAGATACAGCAAAGACAGCTTTATCTGGACTTTTTTGTTGTTTGGAGTTTTGTGAATGAACATGGGAAAAATAAAAGCCAAGTATATGTGGTTTTTTTGGCCCTGTGTTTCTGTGTTCTTTTCATATGATTTAGAGAATAGAGGCTAAGTTTGGGGGCAATTTTTGATTTTACTAAGTTTTCTGGGGGAATTTTCTTCTGTTGCATCCAAAGGCAAGCTTCTCCTAAAGTTAGGAGAAGCTTACATTTTAAGACTCCTTCCAAGATCTTTACCTATAATGTGTATGTATGTGTGTGTGTTTGCGTTCTTCTTTAAAGAGGTACCACAAAATTTGCTTTAGTTTCTGTAAAACCTGAACTAAATTAATATAACTTTCATTTGTGTAATGCTATAACACCCTTGAGTACTTCCATATCTGTAACTATCTACGAATGGTTTGAAGTAGCAGCAAGAGGAAACCTAGCAGACGGGAAAGGTGGAATTTAGGGCAAACACCTGGGTTGTAGTCAAAATCTGTGACTCACATCTGGTTTCCTTATCTGCAAATTGTGAGGTAATAGACTTAATCATGTCCAACTTCATAATATCAGAAGTTGTAGTTTTAAGAAAAGGTGTATGTGTCTGTGAAGCATTCCACAAATGTAAGATCTGTCTGCTGCTCATTGTAGAAGCTGGGGAGATGGAGCTGGCTTGCTGTGTGACCTCAGTTAAAGCTGGAGCCAGAATTAGAGTCTGTCTCATAGCAAATGCTAATGTTTATCTTTTATCAGAATATTTTTTACTTCACTTGTCATCAAGAGAAAATAAAGAGGATATTAAATTGATAATATTTTATTATTTACTACATAGTAAATATTATTAGCTATATGCCTACTGGCTGAATTTAATGAATGTATGATGGAATGTTAATTTATAACCACTTTTACTTTGGTGAAGTATATTTTTGTATTTGTTTTTTGGTATAAAATAACTTATTTATATAAATTTTATCTATAGAACCAGAAAATTTACAAATGATGGATAATTCTTTTATTTTGTCAAAAAATTATTCAGGTAAAACAGTATACAAGACCACTTGCATTTAAAATAATATTGTGATAAACAGTAGGTCTAAATATTTTTATATGTACCTTATTCATAAAGGTAAAGGCCTTAATCAGATCTCTTGTCTTGTCATCATGTAGGTTATCCACCTTACTAGCTAGGTACACTGACTACGTTTCTCTCCTCCCAGCATCTGTCCTAAAGAAATGACAAGAAAGACAGTTGACTGACTGAACTCTACAATGAATGTAGTGATGTTCTCTATATAGTAAATTACAGCTTTCTTAAAATTGTTTTATTGTCAACAAACAGAGGTTAAAACATAAATATTATGCAGGGATAAATAATTTAGTTACAGTAATTTAACCCAACTAACATGAAGATCATACCTTTTCAGAACACAAAATTTTTAAAATTTACAGAAACATCATTGAAATAGCAATGTAACTTACCCCATGATTTTGTGACATTAGTCACGTGAAATAGAGGCATACTTTTGAGAATTTCTACCTAATTTATAGAGCTTCCTTCATAACAAGTTAAACCATAAATTTTACCGTAACCATGGACTGAGAGGTGTGCTCCTAGCTGGTTTCAGTGAGTGGCCCTCACTCTCACACCTGTTGAGTCCTTATCTTCTTTCCCTTAGGAACTTGAAAACTGGCCTCTATCTTACCAATATATAAAGATAAAAGTTACCTAGATGTGAAAATATTTTTCCCATTGAAATATTGATCATTCAACATAGTTTTTATGTTAGCATAGTTTTTTAATCTCAGGCACCTCTTACAACATGGAAGGACCTCCTACGTTCAGACGCGAGCCCCTTCAGAGGAGAATGCTACCGTCCTGGAGTGGGGAAGTGGCTCAGCCCCCGAAGCCCCGGGCTCTGCTCCCGGCACAGAATGAAAGTGGTTGTGTGGTGCACTCCAGCAAACCCAGCACTTGGGGTGCAGGCCGGAGGAACTTGATTGTTTTAATCCATAGGAATAAATAACATAATTTTATAGGCATTCCTGTTTATTTCTTTACTTTGATGTTGGAGCTCAAAGCCAATGCCTCATACATACACAGCAGGCAATGACTTATCACCAAGTGGCATTTCTATCTCTGATTTTCTTACTTTTAATTTCAAAAAGTAAGATCCTAGAAATAACTATTAATACCGTTTTAAGCCATACTTGTTTCATGTTGGTAGACAATGCAGGAGGGGTGGGGACCAAAACATGTCCATGAAGGTAGACTTGAGGACTGCCTTTCCTCACGCACTCACCAGTTGCTTGCCGAGACGTGCCTCTGGTTTCTTAGGCTTGCCTCCCATCTCGGTTGCTCTCATGCTTGCTGTTCCATCTTGGTGAGACACTACTCTGCCGTGTCACTCTGTTCCCCATCGAGGGTTCCTGTGATCTAGTGTTCCGTCTCCTGCCAGCGGCAGCCTCTCTTCTCTTCTCCGCCTTTCTCCGATCAGTCTGTGTGTTTTCTGTCCTCTGCTTATTGCCAAGTACTGACTGACTACTCATCCTTTCTAAACACTGTCTCACCAGTTTGAACCAAACTCAAGCCTTTTTCTTTCTTTTTTAAATAATTCATTTTTTAAATTTGTCATGTTTATGGGTCTTTGCCTCTATGTGTGTGTGTGCCTTGTGACTATAGAAGCCAAAAGAGAGCATCTGATCCCCTGGAACTGGAGTTGGAGATGGTTTGAACTGCTGGAAGTTAAACCCAGGTTCTAGACAAGGGTAACAAGTGTTCTTAACTGCTGAGCCATCTGCCTAACCCTGCCGAGCTCTGTCCAGTGGCCTTATGCTCAGTATTTCCCTCTGCTTCTACTTGCTTGTATTCTTCCTGTCTTTTCTTTGTACTTTGATTCTTCAGTTAAAGATAAGTTATCTGATGACAATTTTGACTTGTGTATAACAGTATGCTCCGTGAATAGTCATATTAAATGCTTATTGATTAAGATTGTTTTGAAATAACATTCATCTTAGCCGGGCGGTGGTGGCGCACACCTTTAATCCCAGAACTTGGGAGGCAGAGGCAGGCGGATTTCTGAGTTCGAGGCCAGCCTTGTCTACAGAGTGAGTTCCAGGACAGCCAGGGCTACACAGAGAAACCCTGTCTCGAAAAACCAAAATAAATAAATAATATTCATCTATGCATTATAATTTTTTTAGTCATTAGCTCAAAATAATGTTACTTGTCCTTAGTCCTGGCCACTCAGAAGGCTGAGGCGGGAGGATCACTTGAGCTAGGAGTTTTGTGCTAGTCTAAGCAGTACCATGAGCTCCTATCTCCAAATAAATAAATAAATAAATAAATAAATAAATAAATAAATAAATAAATAGTATTAAAAATTATTTGCTAGACCTGGTGGCACAAGCCTGTAATTCTAATACTTGGAAGACTGAGGCAGGAGGATTGCCTCGTGTTTGAGACTAGACTGTGATACATAGTGAGTACCAGGCTAGCCAGAGATCCACCGCAAGATTCTTTCTTGAAATCCAAAAAAGCCAGGCTTAGTGGTACGTACCTTTAATCCCAGCAGCTGGAAGGCAGAGGTAAGACCCTGTCTCACATAACTAAGTGAATGAATGGATGAATGAGGAAAGAAAGATTTGACTTTAATAATTTTGAACACTTTAACCTTCCTTGTACTAGATTGCTCATTAGAGATGAAGTAGGGAATGAGGGTAGTGGGTAGCAGAAACAGGTGGCAATGTTTGATCCTTACCTTTTATTTAGTCTTCCATTCTAAGAGAGAAGGGGCAAAAATCTCTTTCTTTAAATATAATGATATAGGCATGTGGGGTGGGGCAGGTGCTTTCATATCTAGCCCTCTTACTCCCAGCCCCATATCATGTAATTCTGATGAATTGACAGGTTTCTGCAATGCTGTTCATTCATGTTCAAGTTAGCATCTAGACTGCTAATAAAAAAATCTAACCAGTAAACTGATTGATATGTATTAACTACTTCATTCTACTTATGATTAAGACTAGAAATTGAGGGGCCAGTGGGACAGTTCAGTACATGTCATGCACACCTGACGCATGAGTTTGCTCTCAGGAACACACAAGGGTGCGTGGAGAGAACTGACTCAGAGTTGTCCGCTACATGCTCCTTACCTACACGCATCACACTCACAGTATTACATGGAAAACTCAAAACACAGTAGAAAAGAATAGAGCTTTACTATAACTCATATTCTCTGTGTTATATATACAATTTGGTGAATTCTTTAGGAACAGGAAGTAATGGGAATATATGTGAAAGATTTGAGTTTTGTAAACAAAAATCATGCCAGGGGAAATCTAGTAAATCTGGACTAGGGAGAATTTCAGGAACTCTTTGGATACTGGATGAAAAGCTGGAAGCAAGGCACTTAGTGTGTGATTCAGCTCAGAGAGGGTAGCGCTGAGGCTGTCATGTTCTGAGTTTGCATGGAGCCGGCTTGAGGAGAACCTGGTGGTGAGATGGCCCATGCTGTCGCGATGAATGGCTTTTGACTCAGATGGCAAGTCTCTGGGCTCAGGTATGTTGGAGCTGGATGAGGAAGGGGACAGGGACAGGAAGGATGGGGCTGTAGCTCAGCCTTAGAGCCCTTCCCTATTATGTCTGAGGTCCTGGCTTTCATGCTCAGCACTAGGGGTAGTGGGGTGGAGGATTATGTGTGAAAGAATACGACTGAAAATAAGATTCAGTCTTCTCATTAGTACCCACTTTTATTTTGTTACTGCAGACGTTGGTGTCTGCTACATCAAAGGATCTTAACATTACCCTTCAGGAATGTTCTTCCTCTAACAAGTGTAATGTGTGCTCAACCCTGTTGGAAACTAGTCTGCTAGGTGTTGCCATGTAAGATCTTTGCTTACACGCTCCTCTTTCGCTTCCTTCCTTCTTTCTCCTCCTCTTCCTCCTTTTTAATAGGGTCTCTGTGTGTCACCCCTGCAGTCCAGTATGCACTGTGTCAGGTTTCCTCACACTTGTGGCAGTGCTTCTGCCTTTAGTCTCTCCAGAGTTGAGCTTGCAGGCAGGAGCTACAGTGTTTACTGTTTACACGTTTATTATGTATTGTAATTTTGGATTTCACATGAACATGAGTTCTTGTGGGTTCATGAAGACATCTGTCTACAAGATGCTTAATCATGCCAGTGGTGTGTGTGTGTGTGTGTGTCTGTGTGTACACGCTGTTGGGTTTGACTGAACCCAGGTTGATATGCATGATAATTATGTGTTCTACCTTTGAACTGTACCTCCAGCTCTACACCAGTGTTCTTGATATTTAACACAATTTTTTAGCTATATAGCAGCAAGGAAAATCCATAAGTTTCTACTTGAATAGTGTAAGTGAGCCAATGCGGAGAATGATGGGAGTTACTATTATATATATTTAGGCCATAAACACATATGTACTCTAATGGAAAACCTAATTAATTAAGAAGTTCTAGGGTTTAATAAAACAAATGTACATTCTTGAGTTGAGGGCATCTTTTTGTGGCAAGCCAGCTATGAGAGGGGTTTGCTGCTGTGTTGGCGAGACCGTGGTACAAGCCAGGCACTATGCTAATGCAAGCTGAGCTCCATGAACTTGTTTGTTGAAAGACACAAATAACTGGTTCTGGAGTGAAACATACATGGGTTGAAGGATGGAATGTTGGCGATTATAATCTCTTGAATGTTATTGGTTAGTGTTGTAATGGAAAAATATGAACACAAAAGAGAGGGAGAGGAGTCTGGTCACTTGCTTTTCAGTGTTGTGAGAAATCAGGTGTGGGAGGAAGCAGAGGAAGAATGAAAGTGGAGTTCTGTGCCTTCTGTCCACTGTGTTCATCAAGTGTCTGCATGCCTGCCCCGTCTTAGACACCAGACATGGTCTCATTGTCTCACTTGGAATTTGCTCTAGATAGGACAGGGATGGTAAATAAATGAGACAAATATTAAGTGAGACAAATGTTTTTATCCATTTGATAAAATCCAGGAACTAGTGAGCTGGCCCAATGGGTAAAGATAAAGATGCTTGCTGAATAAGTCTGGTAACCTGAGTTCAATTTCCAGACCACACATAACAATGTAAAAAGAACCAGCCACACTGAATTGTCCCCAGCTTACACATGCGCACCATTACCCATGAACCTACAGAACACAGTAATGAAAGTAAAGTAATTGTTTTTAGAAAGACCAAGCATGGTGCTGTCAGTTTTTAACTATAGAACTTGGCAGGTAGAGGCAGAAGGATTAGGAGTTTAAAGCCAGCCTTTGTCTACATAGTGAATTCCAGGTCAGCTTGAGGCACAGGAAACTTTAACTCTTCCATTCTCTCCTCTCTCCATCTGTTTTTAAGTACAAGGAAGGAAAGAGTGGGAAATGACTTATCTCAGTGATGGTACTTAGAGTGAAGCACAAAGGTTGAGGAGGTGTCTGGGGCTTTGTTGAGATGGGGTTTCACTGTCTGTTCTAGACTGGCTTTGAACTTAGGATTCACCAGTCTCCAGTGTCTTACATAGAGTATTAGGATTGCAAGCATATACCACCATGCATGGTTTTTATTTTTTTAATTATGGAAACTTTCAAACTTATAAAAATATGGAAAAGTTTAATGACTTCTCCACTGGCCTCTGCAGGCACCAGGCATGCATTCATCGCCCATATATACAGTCAGGTAAAACACTCATTCTTAAAAATAAATGCAGCTTTTAAAAAGGGAGGGTGGGAGAAATGGCTTGTATAAGAGATTTGATACAAAGTAGTAATGCACAATACAATATCTATAAATCTTGAAAATATTCTATGCCCAGAAAGGATGTCAATCACACAGAATTCTACTCATCTAAAATTACAGAAGAAGAAAATCTACTGAGACACAAAGAATAGTGATGACCTAGAACTGAATGCTTGAAGGAAGACAGAACGTGGCTTCTAATTGGTTAAACGTATGAAGTTTGTGATATGTGAATTATATTTCAGTTTCCGTGGAAATACTTTATTTAGTTTTAGGAAGCATTTTTCATCATCTATTTTTGTTAAATTCCTAAGCTGATTTCTGACCTGCTTGCAAGACTGAGCCAAAAAGATCTGAGAGTGGAAGTGTTGGACCAGAAATGCTCTGGGCAGCTGCGGTCCTAGCAGGGGCTTCAGCAAGAGCTGGTCTGAATGATTTAGAAGCACAGCATGGTCACTACTCTGGCTTTCCCATCATTTGTTGCAGGAAGGAGCTTTCTGGCGAGGGCAAGCTTGAAGCTTTGCCTTGCTTACTAGCACTTTGCAGGTCATTGCCACTTTCAAATGTTATTCATCGACTTCTGGATCAGACAGTACATTCTAGACAGTAACTAAGAGTATGTGCCAGGAACAGATGGAAACCCATGTGGCCAAATTAGAACCATCAAGGAGTCTTCTCTTTTTCTTCTGTTGGAATATTGTATATAAATTTTCTGTGGAAGTATCTTGAGGTTCTAATTCAGATTTATACTATCTCCACATAGGAGTATAAGTCTTTTAGGATATAAAATGGATTTTTTTAAAGCATTGTGGTATTGGCAAATGTTTTTCTTAAAGAAAAGGAATATTTCAGAGGGGCACTAGGTAGTGCGGCAGGATGGCAAGATAGCTCATATGCAGCTTCAGAAGATTTCAGTCACTAATTACATGTCCAAAACTAAAATTTAGTAGTTTCCCTAAAAATAGCCCTCTTTTGAGACAGTATCTCATATAGTCCATCCCCAGCACATCCCAGACCCAGTCACTGTTGCTCACGGTTTAGGAAGGGTCTTGCTGTCCTGGGTAGGTTTGGGTATACTCTGCAGGCCAGGGTGGCCTCAGACAGGAGATCCTCCTACTTAGCCTCCCAAGTGCTGAGATTTCAGGGATGTGCCAAACAGCCCATCGGGGGCAATTTGTTTTGAGCCTGGATATATGCCAACCAAATGAATACATGGATAATAGCCTCCCAAGGGTTCAGTGGACTGCTCAGAATACCACTGTACTAACGTACCCTGGTGAGAGTCTGCAGCAATGAAAGCATCACTGGCCTGTTCTAGAATCACCCCTCATAATAGCAAAACAACATTCAGAGCCAAAGGTCTGAAGCTCTGTTCTCAGCACCCACAAGCAGCCATGTGACTCCAGCTCCAGGGGACCTAGCATCCTCTTCTGGCAGCCATAGGCACCTGCACACACATGGCAAACACACAGAGAGACACACAGACATAAACATTATAAAGTAAATAAGGAAACAGTCCTTCAGGAGCTTATGACTCAGGCAGAGGGAAATAGATGGTCATCAGAGTGTGGGACCACTTTAGCCCACAGGAGTGCTCCTTCCTTCTGTCTGTCTTTTCTTTCTCCCCCTCCCCCCCAACTCCTCCCTACCCCTCACCCCCCAACCCCTCCATCCCGCCTCTGTTTCTTTCTCTTTCTTGAGACACAATGTAGTCCTGGCTATCCTGGAGCTCTCTATGTAAACTAGGCTGACAATCTTTTTTTTCTCCTGGGTCTTGAACATGAGGACCTTATGCAAACTAAGCAAGTCCTCTGCCACTGAACTATCCCTTTAAATCCTCCCTCAACCCGACAAGTTGTGTCTTTCAGGTGCTTCCTGTAGCAGATTCTCAGCCATCAGGCGTCAGGCAGTCACAGTAAAGCTGATTAGAGATCTCGAATTCCAATCCTGCGGCTATCCTTTCCTTAACTCGGATGTTCCTAAGGCTCAGACACTTCATGTAGATCTCTTTCAGTGGCCACCTGCTGCAGATAGATAATATCGTGTCAGTGGTTCCTACACTTTAGCAGAGGAATCACTGGGATGGGATGCAGAGTTTGAAACCTGACCTCCACAAATTCAGATTAGTGGACTTGAGGATTGGGTTCTGGAACCCGTATTCTTAGTTCCTACTGCAGTTAGAGAAACATCATCTCTGTGTTCACTATTTGCAGTTTCCTTCTTTGCTAAGGCCTGTCGCACTCTAAATACCACTACTAAGACAGAGGCATTGTTTTAGAGCATTAGGAAATATCTTAACTCCCCATGATTGATTTTGAAAACTCCAGAGTTTTATAACTCTTGCGTTTATTTTCCTCTGGGGAAGCTGTGGTTATGTTGGTCATGAGAAACAAGGTTTTATTTGTTCAAGAATGTCTCAAATATCTGCGACTTTTTCACTGCTTTGCTTGAAGTCTTCTTCGTTGCCCATCTGGATAGTCACTGACTTATTTATAATCTCAATGCATGCCCCTACTCCCTGGGTTCAGATTGCCGGTAGAGACGACAGAAGCTTTTGTAGGATTTGGGACATAAAATAGTCAACGGTAGTTTAGAGAAGTGATTCTGGCAAGACAAAATTAAAAACTGGAGTTAATGTGAGTTAGTTTCCAGGGCATGTGTGTAAAAAGCCATGTGTGTAAAATGTTTTTTGAGGATGTAGCTCAGTTGGTAGAGTGTTTGCTTAACATACATGGAGACTTGGGTGCAGTCCCCAAGACTACAGAAAAGCAAGTATGGTAGTGCGTCCTAGCACTTGGGATGTAAAGACAGAAGGAGCAGAAGTTCAAGGTCAAAGCTAGAGAGATGGCTCACTGGTCTAGAGAACTTAGGTTAGTTTCCCATTATCCACAGGATACACACAACCATCTATAATTCTAGTTCCCAGATGATTTGACAGCCTTTCTGGCCTCTGAGAGTATCAGATATTCACATGGTATACAGACATACATGCAGGCTAAAGACTCACACATAATAAACTTTTAAAAGTTTAAGATCCAGGCTGGAGCCATGGCTTAGAGGTTAAGAGCACTGACTGCTCTTCCAGAGGTCATGAGTTCAATTCCCAGCAACCACATGGTGGCTCACAACCATCTGTAATGGGATCTGATGCCCTCTTCTGGTGTGTCTGACATACAAAAAATAAACCTTTTTTATTACATAGAGTTTGAGGCCAGCCTGGAGTGTATGAGACTCTGTCTTTAAATTAAAAAAAAAAAAAGACCAGTATTAGATTGAACTATTGCACTGGAAAAGGGAAAATTGGTTTCTGTAATACAAAGTATGGGACATAATGCTTGTGCAGGTGAAAGCAATAATAACTAAGGCCTCACCTTCCTAGGGAATGGCCACTTTTCTCCTGTTCTCAGACTCCTGTGCTATGCTCAGTGAATATGTTCAGAGACATGCATGATTTGTACATACTGAGTTTTTTGTTTGTTTTTGAGATAGAGTCTTCTGCTATAGTCCAGGCTGGCCTTGAACTCATGATCTTCCTTCCTCATTCTTCCAAGTGCTGGGATTACTGGAGTGAACCACTATGGTCAGCTTTGTCCACACTGTTTTGTTTCCTTAGGTATTGCCTAAGAAAACATATTTAACATGTTTGACGTCCCTCTAATGTTCTCTAAGGTAGAAGATTAATTTGGTCTCTATCCTAATGGGAATTATAATGTAACAGGTGGGGACACATAGTACTCAATAAAACCCAAGAAAAGCTATGGTGTTAACTGGGGGAAGTGTTTGGAGGGAGAAGCACAGGGTGTTATGCATGGATTGGAGGGGCACCTGATCTAAAGGTTCAGTACAGATCCATACAAGAAAATGACTTTGCAGCTGAGACCTCAAGAATTAAGGATTAACTATGGGGTAGGAGAGATGGCTCAGTAGTTAAAGGCACTGGCTACTCTTCCAGAGGACCTGGGTTTGAACCCCAGCATCCACGTGGTAGCTCAAAACCATATGTAAGTATAGTTCCAGGGGATCTGATGCAATATCCTGGCCTCTGTGGGTGCCAGGACATAAGTATGATATGCACACATATATGCAGGCAAAACACTCGTACAAATAAAAGAATTCACGATGATTGGAGAAAGGAACGCTTAGAGGTTAGCAGGAACACATGTCCTTGGCACCTGTGGCAGGAGTAATCAGGAAGCCCACGGGACTCTGATTAGGGAGGTTACGGAGCAAGGAGCAGCAGCTGCTTTAGGGAAGAAGTGCGCAGGGACTTTGTAGTTCGTAGTGATGTTTTTATACTTGAGCCAAAAGGCGGTGGAAGGTCATTGGAAGCTTTGAAGTCAGGAGTGTAGGGTATGGTTACATGTTCAGATTAATGTTGGGAAATCGCTACTTCAGCTCCTCCTTTCTCTCTTTCTTCCTTTCTTTCTTTCTCTCTTTCTTTCTTTCCTTCTTTCTTTCTCTTCTTCCTTTCTTTCTCTTTTTCTTCCCTCCCTCCCTCCCTTTCTTTCGAACGCATTGTTGGATTCTAGGTAGAAATCAGTGAGGAAAGGGGTTTATGTAGCTTCTCAGACTGTGAGTCAAGGAATGAGATAGTAGTGGTTTGGATTAGGGCATGGGGACTAGTGGTGACAGGACTTACAGTAAAAGTGTGTTTTGAAGCTTGAGTTGGTAGAATTTAGTGAGAAAATGATTTAGATAGATAGATAGATAGATAGATAGATAGATAGATAGATGGATAGATAGATGGATAGATCGATAGGGAGATGGGGTTGAAGGGGGAGGATGAATATGAAGGCTATATACTAAATTTATAGATTGAATTGGGTATATATAAAAGGCCTTTGTTTTTTGCTGTGTTTTGATGTGCAGTGTGTGAGCCCACGTGTGTACTGATGGATGTGTATGTACATGTGTGCAGGTTCATGGCAGTCAGGGGTTGATGTTCCCTGTCTCGATTAGTCTCCACCTTGAACTGTCCATATTTAGGCAGGATCTGTCGCTTGAGCCCAGAGCTTCCTGACTGAGCTAGTCTAGCTGGCCAGCTTGCTCTAGTGATCCCTTGTCTCTGCTTCCTAAGGGTTAGGATTACAGGTGGCCACCATGCCCACGAGGCTTCTGTATGGGTGCTGGGGCGCTGACCTTGGTTCCCATATTTGTATGAGCCATCTCCCAGGTGGTCTTTATATTGACATTTAAGGAATGCTGGAGAGAAGCAGATTTAAATGGAAGATCAGGAACTTATGTGACAGTTTTTATTTTACTCAAATTCCCACTCCACAAAATTTCGCTGAAAATTGTCCTCCTGCAAACCACGGGAGGAACACACTGTGTCGCTTGGCTTTTCCCATTCCCTGCTAGATACCACATACTTCCTTGCCTGTCCCCTCCTCATTAGATGGATTCCTTTCTCAGGAAGAACTTTGATGATCTTGGAAAGGGGATAAATATTTCCCTCAGTATTTCCCACTGGCTGTTGTATGTTGAAGGCCTCTGTGATCTTGGCTTTGGATAGTGCTGGGAGCGAGCTAATGTTTCTTTCTGCAGAGCAGCATGTTGCTTTCTCACGAGGTGGAGCCTGACACACATTTCATTCATTTCGGTTCATTTCTGCCTCTTTGCCACCAGCCTTTGTCTTTTGCACATCTCATGTTTCTTGAGTTGGAATTAAGAGGTAGGAATAGTCGTTCGGTGGGAATTGCTGATTTGACCCTGAGTGTGGACTGCACGGCAGATGTAACTGGTGCTGAAGAAAATGTCTGTGGCAAGCTCATTTTGCCTGCAGTTGTTGCCGATCTGTTTCTTTTACTCCCTGTGATCAAAACAGTGGTCTAGGGATGAGAATCTACTATTGTTCATTCCTACCCAGCTGTAAAGATAGGCAGCACGGAGAGACGAACTCTTTGTCTTTGTAGCCATGCTGGAAAGAATGAATAAGAACCCTTCAGTGTCTCCTTATCCCCACCCTGGCCTCTGCTGACTCCAAGCTTCAAAACAGTGCCTGGCTTATACTATACTGCCTGTAATATAATGTGGTTACATTAGCAGCATTTTTACTTTTTGGCAAAAGAAATGTTTACCATCTTTTTAAGGCTGTTTATATTGTCATTGAATGATAACTATAGTCGTTCAAAAACGGTTTCAGGGAAGTAAAGAGATTGAATAGGCGGGAGGGCACTTTTGTGTGCTTGTTCTGTAAAAGTGTGTGGGGTTTATCTGAGAGATGGACTTTTCTGCTTTCCTCCTTTGTTTTTCCTGCTGCTGCCCCGTCTCCTAACTCCTCTTTTCCATGTTCTCCCTCCATCTCTTCCTTCTTCTGCTGTCCTTCCTCTTCCTTCCTCCTTTTCCTTATCTATTCTCTTTCCCATCCCTCCTTCCCACCTTCCCTCAGACAGTAGAAACTGGTGGCAGGTTTTACCAGGAACTCACAGACTCAAAAGAAGAAAAATTATTTTTTAACTTGGGCCTTATTTTGGAATGCCAAATTGAAAATAATTTCTAGTCATGGTGGCACACACCTTTAATCCTAGCAAGTGGGAGGCAGAAGCTGATCTCAGTGAATTTGAAGCCAGTCTAGTCTACATATTAAGTTCCACAACAGCCAGGGCTACACAGAAAGACCTTGTCTCAAAAAAACAAAAGAGAAAATAATTTTATAGGGATTTTGTTGTTGCTGTTGTTTTTTGTTTGTTTGTTTTTCTGAGAGATGGCATTACTATAGCTCTGGCTTAAGAGGAATTCACTGTCTAGACCAGGGTAGCCTTGAACTCACAGAGATCCTCTTGCTTCTGACTTCTGGAGTGCTGATATTAAATCCATGAGCCACCATTATCTGCATTTTGTGTGTGAGAGATTTAAAATACATTCTAGAGTAATAATGTTAATATGTCATAGCCACACCCATACTATGCTACTACATCTTGATTTAGTTTTTTCATTTATGTTCCTGTCCAATATTGTTATATATGCTTATTTTCAAATTGGAGTCCCTTAGATGCCAGGAAAACTGTCACTGGCTCTGCTATTAGAAGAGACAAAATTACCTTCTGTCATCAGAGCCAGCCTTTACAACTAGAACCCTGAGGTCACCATCAGGAGCAGGGAAAGATTGTGGTGCAGTATTTATTTTGTTTGTCCTATGTACTTTCAAAAATTATTAAAGAAAGGAAAAAATAATGTATGGGTACATTCTCTTTTTTTTTTTGTTTTTGTTTTGTTTGTTGTTTTGTGAGACAGAGTTTCTCTGTATGTAGCTCAAACTCAGAGATCCATCAGCTTCTGCCTCCCAAGTGCTGGGTTTAGACATATGTACCATCACCCTCAACTGGTTATATTCTTTTACTAGTATAATATTTAATCCTATTCCTCCTTCTCCTCCAGACCCCCAACACATGCACCTCCCAACCTTATATGGTCTCTTCCTCCTCAATAAGTCAGAATCCAACAGTGTTGACTACATTGATTGGGTGTAGGTCCCTTCACCAACAATGGACAGTTTCCCAAAGAAAAGTGATTCTCTCTCCTGGTGCAGCCATTGCCTGCCAGCAGCTCATCAGCTAGGCCTGAGGTCTTGAGAGTGCCTCTTCCTTAGAGGACATATACTTACTAGCTGCCATGGGGACTGTGAGTATAGTGCAGGGATCTTTTTTTTTTTTTATCAAGGAAACCAGATGCAGTTTTGATGCTTTGTTCTTAGATATTATTCCAGTCATTTCAGTGTTGTCTGTAAACATGGCTGTGCTTGGTAATCTTCAGTTTTCAATTGGAAAATCCATGCCTCAGGATACATTGTGTTCTATATGCTTCAGTTGGTACAATGGGCTTCTGATACAGCTTTGTTCTCTAGGAAAACCATTCTGATTATAGAAACTGCTACTTTGTTTCAGGTCGGTCTTCTCTCTTTCCCTTTGAAGACGCCTTCTTGGATGACAGCCATGGTGATCAGGCCTTATCATCTGGTTTAAGTTCTCCCACTCGATGTCAAAATGGTGAACGAGTGGAACGCTACTCTAGAAAGGTGTTTGTTGGAGGCCTTCCTCCTGACATCGATGAAGGTACCACATGCATTCATTAACAACTTTATAAGAGCTGGACTTTCGTGCATTGTATCACCAGACCCTGACTCTTCTCCAAGTCAGCATAGTAAACACATGTTGAATATGTAATGAAATTAAACTATGACAAAGCTAGCTTAAACTATTGTAGTTCTCATAGGCTTTGGATGTGCTATTTTAGACTTACTGCATTTAAGTTGTAGGTGGCCAGAAGTTCATTTTCCTCTAACTATCCTCATATCTGTGCTTACATTGTCTATCAGTTAGATTTTTTCTTTAAGGTAAATTTCTTACCATTGCTGAGAGAATGACAACCTACATTCAAGGAGTTACAATGTCACAATCTTCTCCTTCCAGTCAAAGAAGATAAACTAATTGAGCTGCAACCTTTGTATACATCTTAGTAAAGAAGGCAGTATGGAGACAGAGAGAGACAATTGACTTTAATCCTTTCATCACCAAACAGAGCTATGTTATGCTTGTTCCTTATGGATAGAATCATTTCTTTCTAAAATAATCCTAGAGATTCCATACAAGTAGATTCCACGCAGATGAGATTATATACTTTTCAGTCACATGTATTAATTTGGGGTGATATGTATATGCTACACACATGGAGGGCAGAGGACAATTTGTAAGAGTTTCTTGCCCCCATGTGAGTCCCAGGGATTGAACTCAGGTTGTTAGGCTTCGTGGCAAGGCCCTTTTTGCACCAAGCTTCTTTTGTCTGTGAAATCATATTTGAAACACCTTCTGCATCTTTATCTTTTTTTAATCTAAAAATACAGAAACATTCTCAGTTTTGGAAATATGTTCGACTTGACATAAAAATTACCTTAGCTATAACTAGATTTTTCTTCCAAGTTTCTTATTAATTTTGTTGGCAGTAAAAGATAAGGAATTCGAGTTAGGAACATACTTTTCATGATTAGACGCCAATAACCAAATATGCTCCCTAGCAATGGTATTTTACTCTGCAGATTTTACTTCTGAAGATACTTTAGAAAAGCTCTCAAAAGAAAACAAATGCAAAAAGCGGGATGGGGAGATCCCTTAAAACATTTTTTAATGAAAAGATATATTTTATGTTTCTCATGAGTGCAGGTTTCTTCCCTTTTACTAAGTTCCTTCTTTGTTTTGTAGATGAGATCACTGCCAGCTTTCGCAGGTTTGGACCACTCGTGGTGGACTGGCCTCATAAAGCCGAGAGCAAGTCGTACTTCCCTCCTAAAGGTAATGGACTCAAGATGTCCCTCTGACTGTCAGACGCCAGACAGTTCCAAATAAGACAGTCTTACAAGTCTTGAAATAGCCATTGGCCCTATTTCCCTGAGTCAAATAACAATGATCATCATCATGTATGAGTTTCCCTTGGAGACACTTCCCCAGGAGTGCACTGTTTTGATGACCCTGATTTTATTAACAATGAGATTTTTTTTTTTGAATCTGTTATAGAGGAGCTTTTTGCTAAGTTTATAGTTTCCTAGGGATGCTAGCAATGGTAAAATGTAAAAGTTAGTTTTATGTGTATTCCTATAGCTGTGTGGGTTTTTTATTTTTAAATAAATCTCACAATCCTGGGGCTTGAGAAAGCTAGTGGCTAAAGAATGACTGTGTGCAGTATGCCAGTTATCCACAGCTAAAGAATAACTGTGTGCAGTATGCCTGTTATCTGCAGCTAAAGAATGACTGCGTGCAGTGTGCCCGTTATCCGCATTGAATGCTAAGTGGCTTGGCCCGTTGGGGGGTGAACTAGCTAGCAAAGGAGCCTTCCCAACACCCTGCTTCTCTTATCTTTAGGCTCTCCCACTAAAGCTCTGACAGATATATTGCCCTGTGCTCGTTGTTTCTGCAGAATCCAGGGAACATCTGTGCTGTGCTCAGTTGGGTGTGTTCTGAGCGTCCGATAATAGAGTACTTTGGATTGAAGAGAATGGGCTTCTCTTTCCTCTGTTATGTTCTGCAGCCTGTGTTTCAAGGGTGCCATTCATCTTGGAAAAGGACTTGTGATACATTATCTGTGTAACATTCCTCATCACAAAAGGAGGAAGTCAGCATGCTTGTCTTTCTTGAGCCCTGTGCAGGAGTCAGACTTAAGCTCATGCTAGGGAAGCCTCTGGCTTCCTGCTATGCCCAGTTCATAGGTTTCCTGTTCCCTTAGCCATCTCTTCCATTGCTCTGTCACCCATGGAAAGAAGCTAGCTACTACAGGGTGACTTGTTGCTGTTAATATCTGCTGTTAATTGTTGTCTAAGACAGGCCTACTTTAGCCTGGTGGTGGTGGTGCACGCCTTTAATCCCAGCACTTGGGAGGCAGAGGCAGGCGGATTTCTGAGTTCAAGAGTTTGAGGCTAGCCTGGTCTACAGAGTGAGTTCCAGGACAGCCAGGGCTACACAGAGAAACCCTGTCTCGAAAAACCAAACCAAAAAAAAAAAAAAAAAGACAGGCCTACTTCACTTTGTATTACAAGCTGGCAGAATACTCAGCATATTTTTGCCTTAGCCTCTCAGGCGCTAGAGTTATAGGCACATAACAATATCTGGCTCAGAATACTTTTACCTTTTGAAATTAAGCTTATTTCATCAGAAGAGATAAAAATCATTGTACTGATTATTTCAGTAGAAGAATGTGTTTCCTGCCTTGTGTTACATGAACTACACTGTGTAAAGTTGTATATGTAAAGATGTTTTCAGGTGGGCCATACTGTGATCCAGCATTTTACCAATGAATTAATGTGCTTATCACATTGTGGAATATGTCATACACTTTATAAAATGACACACATGAAAGGTGTGTCTAAGAGTGATAGTTACAAAAGCAGCCATACTGAGAAGATTATGAAAACCATTCTTGCATAAAGTTGTCAAATGGTCACTGGAGGAAATAAAAAGGAAAAATCATAAAAAGGAAATTAATCATTATAAGGTCACATTCAGATAATCATTCAAAGTATATATCTGTGAGAAATACTCACTTTGCTAAATGTCCTCCTTATAATATGTAGATTTGTGTGTCATTTTAACATATGTGCATTACATATAATGTATGATGTTTTATTATATATTTTCCCTAACAATGTTAGCATATTTCTGTAGCAGACCTACATTACCATTAATGAGCATAGTTTTATTTATTCAAGTCTATGGAGAGCTATTTTCTCTCATAAATTATGCTTCAGTTAGTATTATGTTTTTATCTTTTTTTTTCTTTCTGAATTTTCTTTACAAGGAGAAAGGTGCTGAGGATGTAACCGGGGCCTTCTGTGCACTGGACAACAGCACTGACTTACAGTTCTGTCTTTACCTCCTCGGATAAATTCCTGTTCCCATTCTTAGTATTTGGTTAATAAAACTCAGTCTTGCTGAGAGTCTAGGGAAATTATTCCTTTACAATTTTTGCCAATTTTATGGTTAAGAAGAACACTTTTGGAGTTATTTTTAACCTTCTTTACTGTTGCATTGATTTTCTTATTTTGTTAAACAAATACTTTTTTGATACCTTTTAGGTATCTGGATATTTTGTAAAAATTTCTTATATATGAATAACTTTTGTCCTTTAGACAGTCTGAAGTAGCCCAGGTTGGACTTGAACTTACTCTGTAGCTGAGAAAGACCTTCAACTACAGACATGAAGAAGACTTTAGTCTTTTGAGGTCAAGCCCAAGGTTCCATGGATTCTGGCAAGCACGCTATCAGAAGCCCATATGGTTTTTCTTTTAAGTACTTTGAACTATGTTTGAAACAACCTCCACCCATTTATCATTTACTTTTCAGTGATATTTAATGTTTTTCACAGTGCCAGTAAAATTACCAATACTTTTCTTTATGTGTTTTTGTTTGTTTGGTTTTGGTTTTTTGAGACACACAATATGTAGCCTTCGATGGCCTGGAGCTTCCCTGGTGAGCCAGGCCTAGTGACACAGGTCTGTAATCATAGCTACTGAGGAGCCTCTCAGAAGAGGATTTGCAAAGTCAAGTTTGATTCTCTGTCAAAATAAAATAGACGAAAAAGGCTGGGATGAAACTGAGAAGCATGGCTCTTGCCTAGTGTGGGGCTGCACCACAATAGCATGGCATTATCAAAGAAAGAGGGGGACAAAGGGAGGAAGGGAAGACAAAGAGTGGTAAGGGACGGGGCCCTAGTACAAACAGGATACAGGGTATAGATGTTTGTGTCCAGGAGTCTCTGAAGGAGTCCTTGTTAGGTCTTGTGGGGGATCTAGAGAAGACACCATTCTTGATATTAAATGACTGCACTTTCTCAAACATATTCAAAGATACAAATGCAAAACTTTGAATGGTAAAGTATGAATCTTGGCACTAGATTTATGGAATTCATATATTGTATGGCCCTATGGTTATTTAACCTTTCTGTGCCATAGTTGTATCACCAGCAAAGAAAGAATAAAATAGTACCTATTTTATGACACTGTAATGAGGATTCAGAGGGGTAAATTCTGTGTTTATAACATGGTATTATAAACGATGATATTTCTTTTAAACTATGAACTAATCTGCAATCCATACCAAGGGAACAAAATTATTCTAGGAATTCAGGAGAAACTGCTGTGGGATGTGTAAAATCCTGACATCTGGAGATAGATGGAAAAAGAAAAGGCAGAAAATGCCAGGGCACAGTGTGATCATTTTTATTTTTGTTTAGGTTGGTTGTTTATGGTGAGCCAAGGCAATAAGTCACTATTTTTTTTATTTTTAATTTCATTTACTCATCTAGTTTTTCAAGGTAGGCACCTATCATATTTATTCTTCTATTGCTTTGAGGAGACACCATGGCCAAGGAAACTTACAGAAGAAAGCATTTAATTGGCTTGCTTACAGTTTCAAAGGGTTAGTCCATGATCATCATGGCAGAGATCATGGAGGCAGGAAGGCAGGCATGGCACTAGAGTAGTAGCTGAGAGCTTATATTTGATCTGCAAGCAGCAGGCAGAGAGAACTGGGTCTGATGTGGGTTTCCGAAACCTCAATGCCCATGCCCATAAAACACCTCAATGCCACACCTACTTTAACAGGGCCACACCTTCTAATCCTTTCCAAATAGATCCATTAAATGGGTACCAAGAGTTCAAACATGAGCTTATGGGGGACATTTTCATTCAAATCACCACAACACCATATTACTCCCATATTATAGAAGCAGAAATAACTTCAGAAGAGAGTGGTTTGTCAAAGGCCATAGGTAGGACTGGGATTTGAGCTAAAACAGCCTGTTCTTTGAAGTCAAAGTCCCTCCACCAGACAGGATTTTATGATGCTAGATTAGACTTAAAGTATGCTGTGTAGCCAACCTTGAACTTCTGGTTCTCTTGCTCTACCTCCCAGGTGCTGGGAATTACAAATGTCATGCTGATGATGTAATCTAGGACTTCATGCATGCTAGAAAAGACTCTACCAAAGGAGCTACATCTCGGGCATCTCCCCCTTTTTGGGGACAAGGTCTCATGTAGCCCATTCTGGCCTTGAACTTCATATGCCCCTGAGGTTGACCTTGAATTCTTTAGGTACTTTGATTACAGGTTTGTGCCAGTATACCTAGCTGTGAGTCCATAGTTCTTAATTGTGTTGTAGTAGTTTCATTTAGAAATAAGAATGTTGGGCTGGAGAGATGGGGTTAAGAGCACTGACTGCTTTTCCAGAGGTCCTGAGTTCAATTCCTAGCAACCACATGGTAGCTGACAAGCATCTGTAATGGGATTCAATGCCCTCTTCTGGTGTGTCTGAAGACAACTATAGTGTACTCACATATATAAAATAAGTAAATCTTTAAAAAAAGGAATAAGAATGTCACAGAGATAGACATGTTCAAGATTGTCTTTAAGACTGAGTGAAGTCAGAGCCTTGATCTTATATAAGCTGAGTAACTTGTGTTCATAAATATAAACCATAGACAGACCACCTGCAGGGAATTCCTGTTCCACATCTTGATGGAAAATTATTAATCTTCCCAAATTTTATCCAAAAATGAGGATAATGTTTATGCTGTTAAGTTTCATTGTTGTGAAGGGTCAATATGCTCAAGATAACTCTTATAAAAGACAACATTTAATTGGGGCTGGCTTACAGTTACAGAGAGGTTCAGTCCATTATTATCATGGTAGGAAGCATGGCAGTGTGGACAGACATGGTGCTGAAGAAGGAGCTGAGAGTTCTACATCTTGATCTGAAGGCAGCCAGGAGAGGTCAGTCTTCTTTAGGCAGCCATGAAGGGATTCTCCTCCACACTGCGCAGAGATTGAGCATAGGACCGCAAAGCCCACCCCCACAGTGACACACTTCTTCCAACAGGAGATTCTCTCCAACAGACAGACAGGAGGAGGGTCTCTTTTCCACAGTAGGCACAGCTTGAGCAGTAGGAGCCCTCACCTACACAGAGACAGTTCCTCCAACAAGGCCATACCGCCTAATAGTGCCATTTTTCATGAGCCAAGCATATTCAAACCACACATATGCCTTCCTGCAGTTTCTTATGCTTAAACAAGACATTGAAGATGGAATATTTTGCTTAGTATCCAGGTATCACTGAAGGATTGTTTGTTTGAGCAGAGTGGTTTTCTTCGTTAAGTTATGAAGACCTAGGATACCAGCAGTGAGATATAATAAGAATAGAGGGTAAGAGATCACTGGTTCTGGTGCTGGAGCTGGTGGTGATGGTCATGGTGGCAGTGGGTTCAGTGGCAGGGTGTGTTGAAATTCCTTCCACTAAATGGTATACCAGTTGGATTGTTGATCAGAGGGAGAATCAGGTTGGTATGTTGATGATTTGATGTAGAGTTTGGTCTCTCCTTGTCTCTGATCTGAGAAGAGATTCCTGATGGGTATTTGGTTTATTATAGTCAGGCCTTGGGGAGCAGAGACAGGGGTTGGAAGTGCATGTGTCTTGAGTCATCTTTTTTGAGAAGGGAGAGGAAAATGAAGAACAGATAAGTAAAGTTTATAGCAACAGTTACTAAGACCATGAAATAGAAATGTCTATGGCCTTCTTGTCATACCTGGTATTATGACTACCCAATAAGTGGACAGAGTAGTAGAGCCAAACAAAACAATCTGGTTTCATTGAGCAAGTATTACTTTATGAGCAACAAGAGTGATGGGGCCTCCTCAGCAGAACTCATCGGTATCTTTGTTTCCTTGTAGGCTTTAGTCCAGTACACCTGTCTGTCTGTACACAGGGCCGTGAGCATAGCAGCTGAGATCAGTCTGTGTTCACATTTCAATCTCGTCTCCCCACAAGCATCTAATGACTTTTGTTGGCTGCTCCACATATTCTGAACCCTAATTTATTTGCTTGCTGGCAATTTAGTCCATTAGTAATAATACTTACGTTATTCTTGTCTGTGTCCTTTTCTTTCAAGTTGTTTCCTTTATGCTAAATTAGAAGGTACTTAGCTAGAGATGAAAATCTTAATGACTCCGGATTTGATGTCACATGATTTCCCAAAGCAATCTCTTTGTGAAGTTTATGCTAATTTGGACATCTGCACCAAGTTTTCTCTTTAGTTTCAAGTCAGATAAATGGCACATTGCAGCTGTGAACTCACCTTTTCGCTTCTTTGTTCAGCAAATAATGGACCTCTGCAGAAGCCAGGGCCACACTGGTATGAATCATGTGCCTGAAATGGTTCAGTCTTTTTTCGATCCAACCTGATTGTCTGAATCTTGACTGCTTCCTGCCATCACTGCCCATCTTAGTAGAGTCTCATGGGGGAGCTTAGGGTGATCTTGAAGTCCTGATGGCTTTGAGTTATATTACAGATATACACCACTATGCCCAGCCCTACTGTCTTTGAACAGGACAGCAGAATCCTCTTAGAGCAGTGGTACTTCTCTTTGTCTGAAACTCTTCACCCAGGTTTCTGAATAGGATGCTCGATTTCTTCCTTCAGATCTCTGCTTAGATGTCACTTTAACGACAACAGTCTTTCTAACTTCTGTGTCTAAAGTAGCCACTCCTCTACCCTCTACTTCCCCTCGTAGTTCTTTTGTACCTCAGTATATTTTTCTTTGAAGTACCTATCCTCTGCTTTCCAAACTAGAATGTAAGAGCCCTGTTTCGTTCACTGCTCTGCACCTCCTAACCCTGGCACATTTTCCTCGAATATTTTTTAAATGAATGAACTACAGCTTTGCGAGTGATGAGCAGTTTCATTACTTGCTCAGAGAGTAGAAGTTCATCATGTCCTAGAACTGGAAAGTTCCTTAAAGACCATCTTAGTCTAACCCAACCTTCATGTAAAGCTGCAATAGAAAGAAGAGAAATGTCTTTTCATTAGTATGCAGTTTTTAGACGGCCTTGAACCTGGGATATCAGTAGTTGGTATTATTTTGCCTAGTAGATAAAGGAAGTGAATTTTTCATTCATTTTTGCTTAGAAGGGAAGGCATACCTAGGCTATATAACCTTGTCGTCTGTTATTCTCACAGAAGCTGGAGCCTTTCCAAAGAGCTGCCTTAAGCTTGTAGTAGGTCTGAGTTGTCTTTTGTCCATAGATTAACTATAGGATTCTGCCTCCTTGGTGCTAACTCACCACCTATGTACCTGGATGAGATCCCCTAAGGTTGAGTTGTTTGCCTGGACAGATCACAGACACTAAGGTGCTAGCTCAGCTCAGGGGCGTGGCTCTAAGTGACAAGAGGAGTACAAGAAGAGCTTTGCTATGAGCAGGTGGCATGGAGGCTGGAGGAGGCCGGCAGGCAGCTCAGATGTGTATGCCTGGGAGCTAATTCTCTATTGCAGTTTTCTGCTGCTGTGAGTCAGCTCAAGTGTTCTCATGTTTCTACTTGAGTTCCAGAGAGAAATCTGATTAGTCTGGTTTGTGTTTTAAGACTTGGCTATAATGTAAGTTATCCCCAAGGTAGAGCCCTGGATTTCTTGACTGCTTAATAAAGGAAAAGCTTGGTCTTGCTTCCTTGAGCACAGAGCTGTGAAGTGTTCCATCTAGGAAGATAACTTGGCCCAACAAATATAGTGGTAGACATTTAGTGTAACCTCTCTCAGTGTCTCCTGGAGAATGTGTCTGTCCAGTGTTGCTATCTCTGGAGCTATAAAATGTCTTCTCACCCTGGACTTTCTTTCTTTTTTTTTTTCTTTTTCTTTTTTCTTTTTTTTGGTTTTTCAAGACAGGGTTTCTCTGTGTATCCCTGACTCTACTGGAACTCACTCTGTAAACCAGGCTGGCCTCGAACTCAGAAATCTGCCTGCCTCTGCCTCCCAAGTGCTGAGATTAAAAAAGGTGTGAGCTACCACTGCTCAGCCACTCTGAACTGTCTATCCTTTCTGCACAAAGCAGCTGCTCCTGATACTGCTATAATCTAACCTCTTGGGAAGAATGGAACCTGTGGAACCACACAGAGAATCTAGCCATAGAGAGCAACTGTTCTACACTGTTGTTGGCAGAGGCTTCTGGGCAAACACAAGGAAAATAGCCAGCCTCAGATATTGGGCAGGAGATGGCCGAGTACCTCTGAACCACCCCAGAATCTGAGATGCCAGTGATGGAGGAGGCTATAATCCACAGCTTACTTGGGCAGCTGGTGCAAGCTTTGTCAGTCCGGGGCACAGGTCCAGGTACACAGAAGTAGACACAGCCACTCATGTAATACAGAGTGACTCAGGTGAAGACTCCCTTCTACTTTCAAAAAAACATGTACATCTTTAAAAAAAACAACCATATATATTGTGTCTGTGGTTATTTTACCTGTATGCATCATGTATTCCTGGTGCCCCAAGAGGCCAGACAGTTGACAGCTGCTGTGTGGCTGCTTAGAATCAAACCCAGGTCAGGAAACATCAGCCAGTGCTCTTGAGTACAGAGCCATCACTTGAGCACCAAAAGCGTTATGCTTCTGAGCGGCTATTTCAGCTGCAATCCTGGAGTTTTCTATGCTACAAAAGCTGGCTTGCCTGCTGACCTTGTGACTAAGCCATGCAGTTGTGCTGGTTTATGTAATAGCAGCATGATTTGTGAGCCTGGCATAAGGCAGGCCACGTGGATTCAGATCCACTCTGAACCAGCCAGCTAAGGTGATACTGTTTGAGGGACAAGAAAGGGACAGTCATAGGTCATTGAGTTGCTATAGTGGGCTGGAGCATAGCACCTATTTCATTTTCCTTCAGTTGGTCTAAAATCTGACTTTGGAAAGACAGGTTTGCAAATGTCATTTTTTCCCCTTGTAGATAATTTGAATGGAAATAAGTCAGTGTTGTTCTAGTCTCAGATTCCAAGTTTTTCCACCTTCTGGGTTATGTAAACTGATCAGTCAGGAAGCCCAGTGAATTTAGCATGTATTTAATCTTTCACACTCTATAATAAATACTTTGAGTAATATTCTTTTATTTTCCTTTCATAAATGTAGGTCTTGGCTGATAGTACTAACACTCTGGTGAATTATGAATATATTTTAATATTTTATATACTTGCAGTTTTCATTCCAGGGAGTAGTTTTCTTGTGAAAACATTGAAACTGCACCATACTGTAATGAGGTGATTTTTTTTGTCTTGTCCTGCTTAGACAGATGGAGCTGCTTCTATTTTTACTTTTAGACCATAGTACATTCCCACTTAGGCTGTTTTATTAAACACCTGTCTTCTCAGCATTGTACTAAAGTCGAACTGTGAACTTGGTTTTTGTGAACCATTTACAATTTGGGGAACTGTATAGGAAGGAGAACAGCATTCAGGACATGTAAGCCACAGGACAAAGCTTGAGCAACTACAGAAATAGAGACAGCGTGTACGAGGTCACAGTGGTACATGCTGTGCCTGGCAGAGGCGCTAGGAAGGGGCAGGTGCTTAATCCAGAGAAACAGTAAGTGCTCCTCATGAGGACTCTATTTGGAAGAAAGCACCTTTCGGAAACTGAAATGAAATGCAGATTTGGCAGGTGAAGGAGAGAGGATGTTCCAGTCTTGATCTAGACTTACAGGGTTTTGGTGGGACCAAGACTGAAAGTGTGACCAAGAAAGAGTATATTAAGTAAAAGGATTGGAAATGGGAACCTGGGGCTAGGGGCATGACTCAGTTGCTAAAGTGTTTGTCATGTAAGCATGAGGGCCTGTTATCTGTCCACATAAAAGATCAGATGTGGCAGATGCCTCTTGTCCCAGCACGGGAAGGGGAGACAAGCATGTCCCTAGGGCTTGTCGGGCAGCCCAGCCATCAAGCTTCAGGCCAGGAAGAGGCCACCCAAAGTTGACCTGTGGCTTGCACAAGTACACACATGTGCGCACACACACACACATGTGCGCACAGGCATGCATGCTCACACCCATTCATACCCACCCAGTGGTGGGGAGAAGAGTTGGAGGAGGGGAAACAGCTGTGAGGAACTGTAAGAATTATTGAATGCTAACAGTGAACCTGGGTTGTCTTCTAAATAGAGTAGGTGCCCATAGTACTGAGGGGAAACTGTTATAGAGAGAAAATGTCAGCCAAGTCAAGAACTAATCTGAGGACATTAAAGTCAGAGGAGAAAAGAGTTTAGTTTCAGAGCTTAGGCCTGAGGTCATGACTGACTGAGGGACATGTCTGCTGAAAACATAGCTGACCAGTTGTCTGAGGGTGGAGGAAAAGCAACAAATATCCAGACAGAGGTGCCAACAGGTACTATTTGACATTTATCATTGAGTAATTTAATCCCTGCATCTCAGTGTACTCATCTGAGGTAGTGCCTCTCATTGTGTTTTTCAGATTAGGTAAGACAGTACACACAAGCCTCAGCACAAGTTTTAGGATTAATAGGTGTTAAATAATATGCCCTCCATGAAAATGTAATACGAAGTAATAAATCACCCAACTGGTTTGGTCAGTTCCTTCTAAACTCCCAGCCTGGTCTCAGTTTTCCCTGGTCAGGTACTTTAGAACTGACAATGACTTGAAGGACAGACCGGCAGACTTCACAAGGCCCTCTTTATGAAGAGAATGTGTAGTTACACAAACAGCTTTAATGACTAACTCTCCATGTCACTGCACAGACTGCAGAAAGTGCTCCGCCAGTTTCCATTTTGGGGGTGCTTCTTCTCAGTCATCTTGTTTTCTTGTCCATTTCCAACTGCTCCCACCCCTGCTCACCCATAGCCAGTCCACAAGAAGCAGTTGTTGGTGTAGTAAGAAGCAGAAAATGGGCTGAAACCAATGTGTATTTTAGCTCTAGGAAGTAAATATAGACTCCAAGTGGCGTGTTTAAGAATCCAGGAAGGTGAGCAAGTGCATTTGCAGGGCCATCTCTACATTTGAGCAGGGCCTTTGTCTTCCATCAGAGTCTCTGTGCTTTCACCTAAATAATCTCTCTTCTCTCTGTAAAGTTCAATTTTTAAAAACATGTTTAAAAAACTGATTCTTTGGATTTTTAATGCAGTTTCCTTTTTTAAGGCCTTAATATAATTTTTTTTCAATTTGTATGTATGTATGTGTGTCACATGTGTGTGCCTATGGAGGTCACAGAATCCCTTGGAGCTGGAGTTACAGGTGATTGTGAGCCACCCTCCATGCTGGAAACAGAACCCCAGTCCCTCTGGAAGAGCAGCAAGTGCTCTTAACCACTGAGCCATCTCTTCATTCCCTAACGCATTGTCTGTAGGTGAGAGCTCTCTACTTGCCCCCAGTGAGCTCATTGTATATTAGTGGAGACGTTCCTGTGCCTAAGGCACATAAGAGTTCAAGCCATTTTAGAGTTGTTGAGGTTTTCTAGTCCAACAGGAAAATAAATAGAGTGCTAGGTCTTCTGTGCTCTAGGCAGCAGGCAGGGGACTGCTGGTGTGACTCATTCACTCCAACCTCGAGTTCTAACTCAGAACTCACTTGCTCCTTTACACATGAGTCTGAACTCAGCCTGTCGGTGCCATGGCCTGCTCTCTTTCCTGAACTTGGAATGGCCTTGCTTCTTGGAAAAAAATAGTCCTCTCCAGTGGAAAGTACAGTCTTCTCTGTAAGTTCTTTAGATTGGACAAATCGGCTGCAGTATTACTTACTAGCGTTCCGTAGGACATACCCATACCACCACACTGCCCATGAAAACAGTCATTGTTACATCCTTACATACAGAAGATACAAATGTTGCTTTTTCCAGGGCAGGGTCCTTCTTTGCTGCTTTTCATCTTTGTAGAGCCAATGCCTACCATCATGCTTTGCACCTCCTAGATATTTTTGGTTCTCTTGAAATGAATCCAAAGACAAACCTCCTGAGGCAACCTCCTTCAGGTAAGTCCTCTAACCTGAAATTCAAGGTCAGAGAGAATGTTTGAAACAGACTGCTTGTGTTATTTAAAAAAAAAAAATTCTGAATCCAGGCAGCTCCGGCTGGAGGTGCCCTTCAGAGCTCTCTAGGAAGGGTATTGGTGGTTGAAAGCTTGGGTTTTGTGAGGTGAGAGAGAGTCCTCTGCCTGTCCAAGGCTTGGGCCTGTCTTTCTGGGGCTACTCTGAACTGATCAAAAGTCCGTATGTTGGTCACCATTTTATAAATACAAACCAGGACACAGCCCCACACACTGGATTTTTTTTTTCTCATTTGTGGCTATTACTTGAAACAAGTAAATCATCAATAACATTTTAAAGGCAAGTACAGGCCAGGGCAATAGGCCAGATGACATGATTGCTTGGATTTAGGAAGTCTTCCTGGACCTCCAAGGCCTGGCACCCATGGCCAGTTTGTTGCTGAGCGTATCCACCAGCTCTCGTAGGCTGTCTGATGTTCCCAATGAAAGAACCAGAGTCTAGGCTGAAAGTGCATACTGCCCACAGAGACTAAAGTTACAGAGACTTGGTCTTGTTAAGGAATCTGCTGTCCTGACTTAGAGAAAGGGACCCAGACTATGGCCATCTCTAGACCTACTAATAGCAGGAAAGGAATGAGCTGTTGAATGTCGTCATGTCCTTTGTATGTGACATCTGGCCAGAAAGCCACAAAAACAACTACATAAATGAGTAGAAGGAAGTGCCTGTTGTGAGGGGTGGCACTGGTGTCCTTGTGGGAGGGGTGGCACTGGTGTCCTCATGGAGAAGAAGCCTCAACACAGCTGGAGCTCTGTTCTTTGTGACAGGCATTACATTAGAGAACAGCAAATCTAGCTTTTGTGCAGACTCAGTACATATCCAAAGATAGCATCTTCTAACTTCATATTTCTTGGAGACTTAACGAATTTATGTTATTTCCTGTGTCTTCAGCACCATTTAAATCAATTCTTTGAGGAAGAGATGAAATAGTTTTCCCTTACATCTCCTTGAAGGCATCATCTATGAACAAGCAGTAAGCAGTTCTTTGTAACTTGTGTAGCAGCAGCCAGCCTTAAAGCAGCCTGTTCTCACTGCAATGAGGGAACACGAGGAAACTTGCTTTGGTTGTGTCTCATGTGGCTCAATCAAAATTCTTAGGTGATAGAACTCAAGAACTTGTTGCCTGTTGTTATTTGGTGCCGAGAGCCATCTAAAAGTCATTCTCACATTTGAAAAAAAAAAGTTAGAGGCATGTTCTTAGTGATATTGAAATTGGTTTTTGCTTCTTTCTACATGAGACAGTGTCGATAATGGGTAGCAGCGACAGCTCCAGGTCTGGATTAGATTTTAACTCCAAATTCAGCCCCAGCTTTGAACCTGAGAATCCCTGTGGACAGGATAATGACAGCCCTAGTTTACCCCATGGAGATTGTGGGGTGAGATAAGTCAGTGGGTAATGCTTCTCAGCCATGTTCCTAACACCCAAGGCCTGGTACTTATGGTAGTAAGCTTGGTAGTAATTACTATTTATATCGGGTATAAAATACTTAAAATTAGAATATAAAAGGTATTTAAGGCTGCAGGAAGCTTTGTATTTGAAAAACAACTGAGAATATTTCAGAGATAATTTTTAATATGTTCTCAGGCATTACAAGAAAAAGTCCTATTAATTAAACTTACCCTTCAAAAACCCAGTCAAATAAAATGGAATATACCCTTATACCTTCCTATTCCTGATCCTTAAGAAAATCACACTGCCATTCATGCTTATCTAAAAATCCCTCTGTGTTCCAGCCCTCCACTTCTAACCTATTTGGTACCAATGGGAAGTGAGGAATTTAATTCTAACTATTCTGTATATAACCCAGGGTCATGACAGTACCAGTGGCCACAAGTTCCTCCAGAGCCCACCTCTTTTCCTTCAGACTGGCTCTGAGCTGAGGGCTTGGCATTGTTCACTATGTCTTAGAAGCCCCCATACACCTCAGTTGTCATTTCTGAAACTGGAGGCATTTTATGAACTTGTGTCTATTACTGACTCCAAGTACAAGAAATAAAGGAGAGAGGTTTTGGCCAAAACAAAACAAAAAACCATTATATGTCTTCCATTATATGCCTTTCAAGCTAATAGAACCTGCCATCAAACTTACGATTACAGGAACACTATATATAGTATAATTCACCTTTATTAAGGGGTATGTATTAAAACTAGCAAAACTATGACTGTCAATTCTCTCTTGGTGGAAATGGCTAATGATATTGAAAGCAGATATCCAGCCAGTTTATTGTTTGGTACTATTCAGCCTATCGAGTAATTTTAATTATGGCTTACTTCCATATCCAGATCATTTCCATTTATTCACCAAATATTTTGTAAATGTGAAGTAGAATAGAATTCACATCATTCACACAAGCTACAAATTTTATGAGGTCATATATAACAACTCAACTTTAATTTTATACACATCATAAATTGAAATTGGGGCTGGAGAGGAGGCTTAATTGTTAAAGATACCTGCTTTTCTTCTAGAGAACTCAAGTTCAATCCCCAGAACCCACATTAGGAGACTCACAACCACCTGTAACTCACTTCAGGGAATCCAACACTGCCAGCTTCCTCAGGTACCCACACTCATGTGCACTACTCACATGCAGACACACATACCCCATATGTAATTCAAAATCATAAAAAATGAATGAATATTTCTTTAAGTGCTTCTCAGCCATTCAGAATTCCTCTTATGAATTCTCTATTTAGTACTATACCCCATTTTTTGATTGCGTTGTTTTTCTTTTTGGTGGTTAGCTTCTTGAGTTCTTTATATATTTTAGATATTAGCCCTCTATTGGATGTGGGGTTGGTGAAGACTTTTTTCCAATCTGTAGGTTGCTGATTTGTCCTGTTGACTATGTTCTTTGTCATACAGAAGCTTTTCAGTTTCATGAGGTCCCATTTATCAATTCTTAATCTTGGAACCTGAGCCATTGGAGTTCTGTTTAAGACATCCCCCCTACTCCCCATGCCAATGACTTCGAGGCTCTTCCCACTTTCTCTTCTATTAGATTCAGTGTATCTGGTTTTATGTTGAGGTCTTTGATCCACTTGGACTTGAGCTTTGTACAAGGTGACAAATATGGATCTATTTTCATTTTTCTACATACTGACTGCCAGTTAGACCAGAATCATTTATTGACGATGCTTTCTTTTTTCCATTGTATATTTTTGGCTTCTTTGTCAAAGATCAAGTGTCCATAGGCATGTGGTTTTATTTCTAGGTCCTTGATTCTATTCCATTGATCAACCTGTCTGTCTCTGTACCAAATACCATTCAGTTTTTATCACTATTGTTCTATAGTATAGCTTGAAGTCAGGGATGGTGATTCCCCCAGAAGTTCTTTTATTGTTGAGGAATTGTTTTCACTACTGTGGGTTTTTTGTTTCTCCAGATGAATTTGAGAATTGCTCTTTCCATGTCTTTGAAGAATTGTGCTAGAATTTTGATGGGGATTGAGTTGAATCTGTAGATTGCTTTTGGTAGGATGGCCATTTTTACTATGCTAATTCTACCAATCCATGAGGAATAGTCAGCGGGCAGACTGGGAGGGGGATAATGACTAGACTGTAAAAAAAGATTAAAGAATAATAAAAAATAAAATTGCATGAAACAAAGTTAACACTTGTACAATAGTCCCATTTACAAAGCATTTTTACATATATTATCCAACAGGTTAATATTGCTGTAAGATAAAAAGTCAATTGTATTCTTCATTTTACAGAAAAAAGACCTGAGGAGATTCAAATGTTTACTATTAGAATTCATGTTTCTACCACCTATGACCTCAAACCAGCCACTTAGTTAAAGTGTTGGAGGGAGTTGGAGGAGGAGTGGGAAGTGGATACAATTAATACATATTGTATACAAGTATGGAGTTTACAAAGAGAGAATAATAATAAAATATATCTTTTAAAGCTTTAAGAGAAAAAAATACATTTGTAGCTTGTGGATTCTCTCAGGAGAATATTCCTTGGGGAAGCAGCACCAGTAATGTGCAAATACACACCATCCTATTGGGCTGTTTAAAAAGCAGCTTTGGGGAAGTATAATTCACATAGTATACAGTTCATCAAGTTAATATGTGTTATTCGTTAGTTTTCCATATGTTCACAGCTTGTACAACCATCAGTCACCAGGATCAATTCCCACCACATCAACCCCTCTAGTTATAGGTAGCCATTAATCTGTGTTTTGTCGTGATTTGCCTCTTCTGGACATGGTGTTTTGTATCTGTCTCCTTTCGCTTAGTACAGTATTTTAGTATTTTACCTGCTATGCATGAATCAAGATTGTTGCTTGCTGGATGGAAATGATGCTTATTTCCTGGATACCACTGGCAGCTTGCACCATTTAGAGTCTACCTTAATGATGAGAACTATTCTGTGGAAATTCCACAAAGGTGTCTGAATTTGCTCCCTTGAGTAGTTGTGAAAATTAAACGAAGTTATGTGAGAGCAACCAGCTATCACAGTAGCATGTGATTTAATTAAGCAAGATAATTGTCTTTATGTATCAAGTACAGTGCCTAGCACAACAGGGCCTCCTCAGGTCTCTTTGCCCCACTTGAATATCCAGGGATTAGTAATATTACTTCAATATTACTAATATTGAAGCAATAGGCATCTTAATTTGTAGTCCAGACTAGTCTGTAACTCCTTATGTAGCTAAGGTTAACACACATGGCAACCCTCCTGCCCCAGCCTCCTGAGCACTGAGAGTATAGGTGTGAGCCCCCCACACCTGATACAATAATATTTTCACTACAGCTTTGAGGGTGAAGTACTGATTTCTCCCACCCTTTTGTTTCTTTCTCCCCAAGGCTATGCCTTCCTGCTGTTCCAGGAGGAGAGCTCAGTGCAAGCTTTGATAGATGCCTGCCTAGAAGAGGATGGGAAACTGTACCTGTGTGTGTCCAGCCCCACCATCAAGGATAAACCGGTAAGTGATATGTGGCCAGCTGCTGCTTTCCCAGAGTGCAATTGACTAGCTGTTCCTTCTTCTTATCATGGAAATGCAATAATTAGAAGCCTAGTACCTGAGTTGACCTTGCTGTGTAGAGCTAGGACTGTTGCTGGTGATGAGAAGTTAGCTAAAAAGTACTCAAATTTCATGTTTCACTTTTGAGACTACGGGTAAATAAATGGGTCCTTGACATCCACTTAAAGCTTGGTAAGCTAACTGCTATTTAGAAATGCTGAATTGAGGTGAACAATGCTCTTAGTGGTTCTGGCAGCTCTTTTCTGTCATTTCAGATCAAGGACAGGAGGAATTTATTTTTTAATGTCTTTGAATGTAGTGCTTTATGGTGGGTTGTATCCACAGCTACCTGATGGGTGGGCCAGGAGGTCACACTCTAAATGGACAGTTTCAGCAGGGTAGGAGAAGGGCAGGGCAGAGAGCATGGCACTGACACTATAAACAAATATATGTTCATCCAGAGTTTGTGGCCAAGAGCCTGTGACTTCTGAGCTATTGTAGTGAGTGGAGAAGGGTCAAGACCATGTTCAAAGCAGAAGAAAGAATGTAGTTAACTTGGCAATGTTAGGGATCCATGGGAAGTTGGCAGGGGCAGGGTGGGGTGAGGCTCGGTCCTTAGGGTGGGAAACAGTAAAATTAGTGATGTGGAATGAATGGGCAAGGGGCTAATGCTCTATCTAGGGCTTAGAGCAGCCACTGCACACGTTCATCCGAGATGTTGGGGCTCACTTGTTTGGCTAAGTATATTCTCAGAAATGTGTCTGTGAAGACTTAGGTTAGATATCTGAGCTTGAGTCTTGACTTCATTATTTAGTATTTAAATATATGGTAGGTTCTGACCATTCTGTCGTTGATGAATTATGGTTTTCTCAACTAAAAAGTAGGAAAAACAACTTGTTTTTCTTTGGGTTTTTAAGAGAAAAATGAGTGTAGAAGCACTCAGTAGAGAGCAAGTACTTGTACAAGCATAGCTCTCTGTGCTGTCAGTTACTCCTAGTGTTGTGCTTCAGGACAGGACAGTTAGAGCTCAGCTATGTGGCCGGCCATACCTTCTGGGAAGGACAGGCCTTCCAACTGGGACTTTGCTGCCTATGAAGAGGAGAATAAACATATAAATAGAAGAGGGAATTACTACAGAATGGGATTATTGAGTCATGGCAGAAAGATTAATACAGAAAAAGAAATAAGGACTTTAGATATTATGAAAGTGTCATTGTAATTGTTAAGTTCTGGGTCCATCGCCACATTTTGGTAACAGTAATAACATTGTGGAATGCTGTGGCTGTACAGGTGGGGAGACAGGAGTGGGAAAAAAGTAGAGAGCCTGTGTTAGCCTTGAGCTTTATTTAAAAGGCATGTGCATGGTGTGGGAGACGGTCAGGCTTACTGAGAGGAGGAGCGTGTAATACATCCTCTGAATAACAATTAAACCTAAAATTACTTAAGTCCCTTTAGAGTCATGTGACATTAGAAACTTTCTACCAAATATAGCAGTGAGCTGTCTTACCAGTGAATCCGCAGAGATGCCCCTGGCATTCAGTGAGAAGGCAGTAAGAATATACTAGGAAGTTTATGGTAGAAGGGGCCATGCTCTGTCAGAGAGGATGCAAGCACATTTCATATGTAAAAAGGCACAGGGATAGAGATGCATGATGACATAATTATGCCCACACTAGAGAACAAGCTGTAGAACTGAGATGAGGAGGTGAGGTGAGCTCGGGGCTCAGAAGCTCTGTGTCACTGGCTCCATAGGGCAAGGAGAGGAGAAGATGCCCTGAAGGGCAGGCCCGCGCCCGGACAAGATGTATTTCGAGAGAGAAACAAACTGATCATTGCAAACATATGTGTATGGAGATAACACCATTGCTTTTTAGTGTTTGCACTCTAAATATGTATACTCCAGACTTTAAGGACTTTTTAAAATGATTAGTGTAATCTTCTCTATTGGAAATGTTTATGAGAAACTACCTTTCAATTGTTACTGCACATTTCTACCTGATCACAGTTTGCCTTATCTGAGCTAGAGGAGGGGTTGTACTGCAGATGAATTCTGATGGTGACTATCAAGAAGATGTTTATTTGCTCCAGACATACTCAGGATTTCTAGCATTAATAGGTGGGATAAAACATAGAAAGAAAACCCTCCCTGGTGGTTTGTTTACTTTGAATGAAATACATTCATTCCATGGTGGATTGCAGAGCTTGTCTCCAGTTTTGTGGCTTCTTTCTGGGCGTTAGCTTTCCATCCAGGACTCCCAGCTTCACGTAGACACACCTCGCTGGTGGCTCACATACACCCCAACTCATGCGGATGGATGTCCCAAAGAGAGCAACAGCTAGAATCAGCCTCCAGGCTCGGTGAAGGACCTTGCAAACAGCTGCTCATGCAGCGTGCTTTCTCAGCTATGGTTCCTCGTTGCTCCATGCCTTAGGCTGACTGGCTTTCATGTTCTACCCTTTAGGGTGTTAATGCCCTGACTGTGATGTTTAATTCTTTTTGACCCTATCAAAATAAAGAATGGATGGAAATATATCAGGTTCCAAAGTTACCTTGAAGATTTTCCTACCCTTTCTCCTTTTTCTCAACCCTCTTCTGGTGTAGTGAGTTAAGTTATTCAGACTGTTTTCCCAGTGCAGAGCCCAACAGTAAAGTCTTCTCTAAATTATCTTGTCTAGGATCATACTTGTTTTAAATCTATCAAATCCCAAACTGATGGGTTTTATTTAGGGTATATTAGATAGGTGCTTTTGTTCAGTGATGTCCTTCCATTAAATAATTCTATGTGGATTGTCTGTGTATAGCTTTGGGCCTGAAAGGTGGCAGAAAGAACTGTGTTGATTGCCTGCTTATTTTGACTCTTTAGTCACAAAGGAAGGAGAGATTGGCAGGAGCAGCTGTGGGTTCAAGACCTGTAACTATGTCCTACAGAAAGAGGAGCTCCACAGTTCATCAGCCCCAGGCACCCCAGATGACAGTAATGTCTGTGTGCTTCCGGTGAGGCAGGGGGATGCTATGAACAGTGGTCTCTCTCTAAACAACAAACTATAGAGTGGGTGTCCTGAATGAGCCCCCACAGAGATAGACGGAAGACAGACAGAAGACAGGAAGGCAAGGAGGTGGTAAGGAGACTTGTTCTGTTTTGTTTTGAGACTGAGCACTGGGGTCTTACCAGCAACTATGGCTGACCTGGAATTGATTTGTAGATCAGCCTGACACCAAACTCAAAGATCTGCCTGCCCCTGCCTCCCAAGTACTGGGACTAAAGATGTGCATGACCATGCCTGACAATGATTCTTGCTGCTAGAATAGACTGGCCACAGTTATGCAACAGGGAACACCTTGAAAGGAATTTAAACTGTATTATCAAGCTGACATGTGCTTATGTAGGTTAGTTTTTTGGACTATTGCTCAGGTAACATGGCCATTCACTTACACATTTGAAAACAAAATCCAGTGGAAAAAATGATAGAGTCAGAGAAGCTGGAATTAGATGCTACTTATGATTTCAGTTCTTTTTTTAAAATTACATTTTAGTTGATTTATGTGTGCATGCGTGTACGTATGTGGGACAGCTCTGTAACATTGGCTCTCGCCTTCCACTGTGTCAGTCCTGGGAGTGGAACGCAGCTAATCAAGAGTTGGTGGTTAAGTGTTTACCTGATGAGCAATCTGACTGGCCCCGTGTTTCAGTTCTAATTCTGTCTAGTCTGTCATTCTGGTCTCTCTTGTCCTACTATGTGCCTGTCAGGGGAATTTTTAGCACTGTTAGTTGTTCTTCCTTAGCTATAGAAACAGACCAGAAGTTTTTGCCTAGGAGTTGAGAGCTTTCTAGTCTAGCTTCAATTTCTCTCCCAACCGTTTTTGCTTTTTTTCTGACCTTCATATTTACTTATTTACCTTCCCTTTTCTTTCATGTGTATGTGTGGAATACACACATGTATATAGAATGTTTTGATGTGTGTGTCTCCAAATATGTACATAAGGAGGCATAAGATAAATATTAAAAATCTTTCTTCATCACTCTCCTACTTAATCTTTGAAGCAGTTTCTTAGTCAGATCCGGTGTTCAACAACACCGGCTAGTCTTGCTAGCCAGCTTGCTCAGGGCTCCTCTGTCTCCACTTTCTAAGGCTGGGATTATAGGCAAACTGGCACACCAACCTGGATTCTAGTGATCTGAACTCCACCCCTCCTGACTGTACGGCAAGTCCTTTAATGACTGAGCCATCTCCCTCCCCTGTACCCTCATATTTTAATCAAACTGAAATATTTTTGTTTCTGTCACAAGGTCAAATTCCTACCCTTACTTCAAAAACCTTTCTCAAATGCTATGGACTTTTCCCTGACTATTTTACTGTCTAATAACAAATTATACTTACTCTAGCAGCTATCAAAACGAACACATGAACAAGCAAAATCTTTCCAAAAGACTAAACTGGGAAAAATAAGTAAAAGCTGTTGTGGGGCATGTGGACTGCCTGCCTCGTCTTTCTGTTCATGGTGTATCTACTAAGACCATGTCATTCTCCATGTGCTGCCTGCTGAGTCCAAACTTTAGTTTTGGCTTAGCTCAGTTAAATCTGGGTTTATAAATCCATCTTAGAATCCTTGGGCAAGTCATATTATCATGTGCCACCTAGGAAGTTATTAAAAGTTTTTACCTCAATTTCCTTATTTGTTCTTTGAATTCTAAATCTTGATCATAATTTGGACACCTTCTTCCAAGAGTTTTTCCAAAGAAGGAATTCCTTGTCTGAAATAAGAGTATGGTACCTCCTGTCTTGCTCTCTTAGTCTATGAACTTGCAAATGGATCCAGAGCTTCTTAGAGCTTTAGCCTTTGGATGCTCTATGCCCTGTTCCATGAAGGTAAAGTGGCAGGTCTGGGTAGCCAGGGTGCCATATAGAGACCAGTGAACAAGACGGCCAGTGCTTTCCTTCAGGGACTGCATTCAGTGATTACCTATGTGTATTCTAAAGAACACATGTCCAGTTGACAACCATCTTGAAAGTCACCACTGTGAATTTTATATTAAGTTTCTCCTTTAATTAAGTGAATTAAGGTGGTGCATGCCTTTAATCCCAGCACTTGGGAGGCAGAGGCAGGTGGATTTCTGAGTTCGAGGCCAGCCTGGTCTACAGAGTGAGTTCCAGGACAGCCAGGACTACACAGAGAAACTCTGTCTTGAAAAAACAAAAACAAAAGAAAAAGTTCTATATTCCTAAAATATTCAAGAAACATTGATTTTATTCAGGCTGTAAAAGCATCTTGCAATATAAAAAAATTTGTGTAATATTATGTAATATTCTCTAACCCTGAATTTTATAGCCCTCCTTTGAACATAGTACTTGTATAAATCCCTGTGAAATTAATTATCTGAAACCCTATCAAGTAATAGGTTTCCTCCCAGGAAAAACTCAGTAACCTGATTTGGCTTTGTTTTATTTTATTTTACTTTTATTTTTATTTTTAACTATGTGTATATATGCTATCTGTGAGTAGCATAAGTGTAGTTGCCTTTTAAGGTCCAAAGAGGGCATCATATACCCTGGTGCTGTAGGCAGTTGCTGGCTGGCTGCTGTGGATGCTGGGAATCAAATTCAGCCAACCTCTGCCAGTACAGCAAATGCTCTTAACCACTGAACCATTGTTCCTCCAGACCCTCAACCCAAGTGTTTACGTGTGAATTCCTCTAAACTATTAACAACCATCCCGTCTTAGTACCGTGGGGCTGTAAATACACCTGTGTGGAGACATTGGACCAAATTGTTTTGCTTGGGTACAAAATTGTTTGAGGCATGAGTCTAGAATTTAAAATAGTCAAATAACAGAGCTAGTTCCATTGTTAAATCAGTGGGGAGGGAGGGGCAGCAAGAGCCTGTTTTGTCAGTAGATCAAGGAATACTCTATTAGCCATTTCTTTTTTTTCTTTCTGGTGGTACTGGCACATGCATGAAGGACCATGCATGGTCATTCTAGGCAAGTCCTCTACTACTGAGCCTTCAGCCTCTACTGGTCATTTCTGTTCTTTAGAGGATTGAGTTTGCAGAGAAGGAAGTGGTTGCTTACTAGTAGAAATGCTTTTTCAGCCTCCCACCCCCACCCCAGGAAACTGTGGCTCCAGCCAATGGCCTAGAGGACAGGAAAGCTCACAGGTTCGCAATATAGTTAATGTGGAGTCAGATAAGCCTGGATTTCAGTCTTGAAATGACTTAATTTTCATGGTTGTTAGATGATTGGTCCCACAGGTTGAAGTAATTTTTGCTGTATATAATTATAGTAAGGTTAAATGTGACTATAGAAAATACATAGGGCGTATTTTCTCTTACTTTGTCTTAGTGAGTATTAATTTACACAGAATTCATATGCTTTTAAAAAGTCACCTAGGGGCTGGAGAGATGGCTCAGTAGTTAAGAGGACTGGCTGCTCTTGCAAAGGACTAGGGTTCAATTCCTAGCACCAACATGGTAGCTCACAACCATCTGTAACTTCAGTTCCAGGGCATCCAATGCCATCTTCTGTCCTCTGCACCATCTATGTGCACATGGTACACATACATGTAAGAAAACATACATAGTAAATAAGTAAATAAGTGAATATTTTTAAAAGGGTTTCATCATCTTAACCCCCAAAAAATGAATTCATACTAAAGTTTGTTCCGTCTTGGGGAGCAAAAGAAAAGAAAATGTATAGCTTAGACATGCACTTGGGTGTGAAAATTGCTAGTAGTTTCAAAACCCAATCAGCTGTCATGTTTTCTAAGTGACATTGGTGATGATGAACCAAAGTCATTCTGATTACATGATTAACCTATGACTTAGTGACATCAAAAGTGGGCACAGAGAGTAGGCCAAGCCCTAGAGTACACACTGGTAACCAACACAGTATATTCCCATGCCCCTGGAAGTTGAATGAGTAGCATGTTCTAGGAGCTGTGGAAGTGCAGTAGCCAGGCTGGTGTGGTGGGGCCTGCCCATAATCCCACTACTTGGGAGGCCAGACCAAGAAGGTCTCAGGGTTGAGAACAGAGTGGGCTGCACAGTGAGACTCTCTCAAAAAAAAAAAAAAGTTGCAGAGGAAAGAGTACCCATTATTCCTCCAGTCTGCACATAGAGATCATTAAGGCTGGACACTTTACTGGGCAGTTGGGCCCCACACAGCAGGTGTATGAGCTCAGCCTCACCCTCAAAGGACCTTAGCTGTGACAGTGGGAATAGGTGTGTGACAGGAAAGTAAACTGAGGAGCTGCAGGTCCTCTCAGAGAGATGTTGTAGGGAATAATTGAGATTGGGAGTCATGGACGAAGAAGAATGTGCAGATGTTATGACTCAGTCAGCTTTCTTTACTCAGAAAGTGTTCATTGGCTTGCATCTTTTGACTGCAGCATTTAATTAATGGTTTACTAACTCGAGTAGTGCATGCATGTACATTACATAACCTTTCTGTCCATTCTTTCTTTCTTTCTTTATTCATTTATTTTGCTAAGCAATCCCTATGAAAGCAGACACAGAGTGCCATGCTTCATTAGTGGCTGACGGTCCCTGAGGGGCTGTGAAGCCGTGCATGGAGTAGGCACTGCAGCTGAGCGCACGTTGCAGGGCTTACTTACCTTACTGTACCTGGACTAAACTTGGTGAGGGACCTGGAACACAGGAAGCACAGGACAGACTTTCCCAGTATTGTTTTTTGCTACCTGTCTAGAAAGAATTTCGGCTCTTTTGTTGTCTGAGGATCCGTTAGACCGATGGTTCTAGCCTTCCTAATGCTGCGACCCTTTAATACGGGTCCTCGTGTTTGCTACTTCCTAACTGTGATCTTGCTAATGCTATGGATCATAATGTAAATATCTGTGTTTTCCGATGGTCTTAGGTGACTGACCCCTGTGAAAGGCTCATTCCATGCCCAAAGGGGTTGTAACCCATAAGTTGAGAACAGCTGGGTCAGAGGGTTAAAGTTACAGCTTTGGGCCCGTGGCTCCAGAGCTATGTAGGATACAGAACTCTTACCAAAGCCAAGGACTGATCATCTGTCAGGTTCTATTCTTTCTTCTTCTCCTGAGAGTGACCAGAGTTGTCACCATTGGTAGAGAAGAACACTTGAGAATAATAGATAGATGGCATCTACTCCTGGAAATTGGCTGATTTGTTTATTACTATATGAGAAATGAAAATTAGCTCACAATGAAATACCAAATACGTGTGTGCTTTGAAAAGTTTAATCCCCAAATACTGCTGCTATGGCTGTTAGTTTCTGTGTTTAATAATAAAAAGAGTCCTTATACCATGAAAGAGGCAAAGATACTTTACAAGCTGTAAACTCTTTCTGCTGGCTCTTTCTGTTTCTGCTGTCACACTTTAGTGGTTTAGTGAGGGCTGCCTTACTTAAAATAGAACTGCTGACAGCTGACATGGGTCGGAGTCCATCACTTCAACTGACCCATTACAGCTATATGTCAGGGGACTTGATTTAGCTGACTCATCCTGGCTGGGAGGATGAATTGGGATGTTGCCACTTGCTGTGGAGAGCATTCCTGAGGGTTCTGCACTATTGTTGTTCTGTTTCATGTAAAATGAAAGGATTGTAGGACTAGGGGGAGAAAAATAGTTTCTTCTTGAAGAGTAAGAACTTGAAGGGTATGGGGAAAAACAAACAAACAAACAAACAAACAAACAAACACCAGGAAATCAGAAAGGGTGTTAGAGTTGACAGCGTCTCAGCTCTGAGTTTTGTAGGAGAGAACTAATAGCCAGATGGCTGGAGAGGAAGTATCAGCTCTGGTACCTGAGCTGACCATGGAACTGCAGTGCTGATTTTTGAACTTTTGAGTTCCTTCAGGAAAAACAGATGGAACAAGATACCTTGCAGTAGGATATTTGTGTGGTGGGCATTTGTAACCTACAGTGGGAACCAGGAGGATGAAATATAAAGCAAGGTGTTCCAAATGAGTGCCCAGAATTAGTGATCTGTGATTCAAAACACTAATGAGTCTAAATAGAGAATTCTAGAATTGTAGGAAGGCTAAATGATGTTCACACACACACACACACTCCCCAAAACAAAAGACTTGAAGTTTTTTTCTTCCCTTCCCTTCCCTTCCCTTCCCTTCCCTTCCC
>NW_021604674.1:2347107-2369870 GCF_004785775.1 Grammomys surdaster | reverse complement strand
CTCCTTTTCCCTCCTTCCCCCCTCCCTCCCTCCTTCTTTCCTTCTTTTCTTTCTTTTTTCAAGACAGGGTCTTTCTATCCAACCCTGCCTGGCCTGGAACTCTATGTAGCCCACCAGGCTCAAATGTCAGAGCTTTGCCTCCTCTTCCTTCCAAGTGCTGGGATTAAAGTCCTGTGCCAGTGTGCAAGGCCATTGTGTTTTCTTTTAATCTCTGATTAAAGATAAAACAAAAATGTATATTTACATTTTAATTTGGAAATTTTTGTTAATTTTCATTGAACTCCTTTTAGCTAGTGATTGACTAGCTATGCCTTCAGTCTAAACAAGTGGTGTGTGTTACATTTCTAATGTTTTCTTAGTAGTTGGCTTGCTCTTCATTCTATTAATCACCTTTAGGTTTTTTGTTTGTTTGTTTTGTTTTTGTTTTTCAAGACAGGGTTTCTCTGTGTAGCCCTGGCTGTCCTGGAACTCACTCTGTAGACCAGGCTGGCCTCGAACTCAGAAATCCGCCTGCCTCTGCCTCCCAAGTGCTGGGATTAAAGGCATGCACCACCACCGCCCGGCCACCTTTAGTTTTAAGTAAATAAAATTTTAGTTTTTAATTTAGATCCATACTTAGTATTTTATTCTTTATTGATAGTAAATATAACCAAACTGATTTGGTAACATATATTTAATGAAGGTTAGTCTGAGAACTTTCAATTCTTTGGACAGCTGTCTAATATTTAAATATATTAACTAATTTGCTAATATTAAATTTACTCTTAACTATTTAAAGTTAATTTCTGTAGAAGTAACCTTTTCAAAACAATAACAGTTTATCACTCAATAGTGTACTTTGGTGTAGGATGGTGATGTCCAAATGTGAACATTAGTAGGTGTTATATTTTAAAAACTGCATAGAAATAACTTGGGATATGCTGTGTTTAGCAATGTTGAACAGATTTCTTGCCTATAGAGTTCCTTAGAGTTTTTGATTAAGTACATCAATGAATGCCCTGAAACTCCATGAAGATAATCCACAGCTTTTCCCAAATAGCACTTGTCTGACACAGCAACCCCAGGGACATGCATTCTGTAGAAGACACATTGGGAGACCTCAAAAGGGGCAATTCACACTTTTACCAATAACTGTGGGTTTTATTAGTGTTGCATTCCTTCAAAGTTACTCTGTGGCATAAATAAATGTTTTTACCAGCAAGCTTTGTGTAAAACAGATTACTGATTCAGAAGATGAGAATTTAGAAGACACATAGTTCAGCCAAGCATAGATTTCATGGTCCTCAGGAAAGCTTTCATAGGAATGCATAATTCAAAAAAGAAACTAAAGGAAAATAAGTTTTGTAATGTCTTTCTTGTAAATGCTTATTGAACATTGCTGCTCTCAGGGAGGCAGAGTTGTGTGGGAGCAGCTTGTGTTTCATTGTGAGAGGGAAAGTCTCGGTCCACTCCACATTACGCTGCTAATGCGAAGAGTTTGCTGATGCTGACCTATGTCAAGTCCTCTTTAGTGCTGCAGGGCGCCAGCACTGAGCCGCTGTTTGCCTGGCAGCAGCTGGGAGCTGTGGGTTTCATGAATAGGGTTGATCAGCACTGTGTCTTAAGCTGTCAAGCCAAGAATAGAGCAAAGAAATGGCGTTGCGTGTGAGATGATAAAGCAGAGGGCGGAGCAAGTAGTGGCGGAAGGAAGACCATCGGTGATGGAAGCTGTCGTCAGGAGGGTTCTAGGTCCTCTGCAGTATTCCTTTGATCAGCCAAAGCATAGAGTTATTATAGAAGGTGTAATGTGTTTCCTGTAATGTTTATGAGACGAAACCAAATAGATCTCTATGGAAACATCATGGGACTTATTTTCATTTTGAAATGAAGTGATATATTACCAATTGGATTCAGGAGTGCACAACAAAAGTCTCAGCTAGATGGGAAGTTGAGGCTGGGAGATGTTTGAGCCCAGGAGTTTATGAGATCACCCTGAGCAATCAAGGCTGCAACTGAAGCACCAAGAGGGTTGGGGGGATAGTGACCATGACCAAAGTCAGCTAACAATGTGTGAGTCCGTAAGCTGTATGACAGCCTTGTTAGAAGTCAGGCTGGAAGAGGGGTTCTGTGCAGGGGGTACATCCCTTTTCTTTAACTGGTAGCACTAGAACCTTTATCCCTTCAATATCAGGAAATTACTGTGTTTATAATTAAAAATTAGTGATGGTCTCTCATGAAAGCATGAAACCACCTTTGTGGGAAATCTCAAGGAAGCAGTCATTTAGCCCAGCTAAACACATCTTACGGGAATGACACTGGGTTTTCTTGTATAGTAAAGGTGGATCACATTCTGTAGCGCTAACAGAATGGCTGACATTCTGTGTAACACTCATGTTTTCAGAGTCAAGGAAGAATTGAAAGTTTTGTGGTTTTTTTCCTTTCTACTAAGAGAAACAGTATAATAAAAATTAAAAAAAAAAAAAGGCCGAGGATGAGGTAAGGTAAACCTAGCGACTTGAAGGCTGTGTGGATCTTTCTAAGCGGCAGTACCAGTTTTAGAAAAGCTGGGGGCAGACAGAAGCAGTGTTTGGCAAGGCAGGAGTACCAGGCTTGCTGAGCCAGGCCACTGAGACTGGAGATGAATTCTGTGAGTATTAAATATGAAGATTCACCTGTTTCTATCCTGTCTTAACCTGAGAGGGACAGAGGATGGGCATTGATTCCTTAAGACCAAACACCAGGTAGCTTCTCCCAGCTGGTCCCCGGTGGCCAGCCACTTGCCGACTAACCCTTTGGGGACAGTGCTGCCCTTACCTTTTAGGGTAGACAGGGGAGCATTGCTTTTGCTTTGGTTGTTTTAAACTGTTTTTTGTAATCTTGTCGTGATTGAAAGGGATTTTCTTTAAGGGTAGCGGGTAAGGCTCTTCCTCCCTTAGTGTATGATAGAATAGTGCAAACTATGGCAGCAAACTAAGAGTCCAAGTGAAAAGAAATCCTGTGGACAGGCAGTGAAATGGTCAGTAGGTAAAGATACTTGTTGTCTGACCATGCAGAATGCAAGCCTCATGACCTGAGGTCTATCCTCAGAACCCACAGAAATCTGGAAGGAGAGAACCGACTCCAGAAATTGTCCTCTGACATCTACATGCCTATGCATGAATACACACACCACACACACAAACATCTGGTATGTGTGCCTATGCATGAATACACATACACCACTTATAAATATTTACGCTTGAATAAGAAAGTTTTTAAGAAATTTAGAAAAGAAAATTAGCTGTAATAGTTTCTTTTTATATTCTTTAAACTTTTATGGGTTGGTGAGATGGCACGACAGTTAAAGGTGCTAGCCACAACACCTTCTGCCTCAGAACTGACATAGTAAAAAAAGAGGAAGCCAACTCCTGCAACAAACAACAGCTTTCTTCTCCCTCTGTGTCCCCCATCTCTGTCTCTGTCTCTCTCCTCTCCTCCCACTCTGTGTGTATGTGTGTGTCCATCTTTGTCTCTTGCATGTGTGCTCATACACACACAACATTTGCCTTTATTTAACAAACCTTGTTTAGAAAAATGCAGTTTAATAATTAAATTAAACACTGTCCTCTAAGTGTCAGTGTTTGCTATCTCTGTAATTGTTTGCTAACTTGAGTGCTAATCTGTGTTATGTCACATTGTTTGAAAGGTAAATATTTTAACTTGGGGTGGTGATGAGAACTGAAAATCTAGGCGAGTAGATAATTCTTAGAAAATCGTCCTAATGTTTCTGTTCCTTTTAGCTGGATTCATTACAAAAAGCTAAATGGTTATCAACAGTCTGTGATGTGTTCAGATGAACTGGATTCAAACCTCAGAATCTGCTGAAGACTGCCTTTAATGACGCAGGTGGTTTGTGCAGGGTTCATGATATGTGTCTGGAGCATTGAGTGGCTTCTCCAAGACTAAACGACACTTCATGCAGACCGTATTAAGTAATTAACTTGGTTTTGTTTGGGACTTGGATATTGTAAAAATGCACAAACAGTGGGTGTGTCTTGAGTCATCTTATTCTCATTTGGGGTTGATGGAAATGATGTAAGGACCAAGTAAACGCCTTTTTTTCAGGTGCAAATCCGACCGTGGAACCTAAGTGACAGTGACTTTGTAATGGATGGCTCTCAGCCTTTGGACCCCAGAAAAACTATCTTTGTTGGGGGAGTTCCACGACCCCTTCGAGCTGGTGAGTGGAAATAGAAACAGCACACCAAAAGCGCTGAGTCCCCAGTGCCTTAGCTCTGGCTTTCCAGTCAGCCATCCACAGCCTCCAAAGGGAAGTCTGCCATGGCATTTCACAGAGCGATGTCTTTATGGTTAAGAATTTCCCCCAAAATGCTGTATATTCTTATGGTGCGGGAGTCGATTTCATTAAACCATTCTGTGGAAAGGGTGAGGTCTATTTAGTTCTTTCCTTTTTACCCACATGTTTAAAATAATAATACCTGGCAGTGTGCACACTCATGCCAGTTAGTGTTGATACAGATGACAGTCATCCTGTCAGAAGTTTGCCCAAGTGTCTGGGTGCCTAGGCAGTCAGAAGCCAAGCTACACTTGAGGATTGTACCTGGGAATCAAATTGTACTTCTGAGCCTCCCCAGCAAGGCAGGACCTGATTAATTCTTATGATTTCCAGAAATGAATCTTTAATTATGAGTTTGGAGAAGCTCTTGTTTTGTGGTGGGTTTTTGATGCAGTACTGAGGATTGAACCCAGGACTCACACAACTAGACAAGTATTCATATCCTCAGCCCACCTTCTGCATTTATCCTGACAGTTTCACAAAGTTGCCAGGGTGGCCTGGGACTCACTATGTAGACCAGGCAGGCCTTAGAATCCTCCTGCCTTAATCTTTCAAGTGGCTGAGATTACAGGCCTGTATAACCTGGCCCAACTCTGTTGTTGCTGCTGTTTTGTTTCCAAGGATGAAACACTCGTGCTGCTGAGGGTAAGCTGAGTCCTAATGACCTAGAGACATGAGGTGAGGTGGAATTGAGCTGATGTTTCAGTGGTTAAGCCTGAAGACAAGTCATGAGTAGTGACACATGTCTGTCAGCCAAGCACTCTGGGGTCTGACACAAGATGCTTTTCAAATCTGAATCTTGCCTGAGCTACCACTTACCGAGTGAATACAAAGCCAGCCTGGGTATTTTGAAGGATTCTCAACATTATTTGAATTCTAACTCCAGTCCACATATTAAAAACAAACAAAACTTTACAACTCTATAAAGATATCTTCCTAAATTTGATGGCTCACACTCCTAACTCTAGCACTGAGAGACTGAAGCAGGGAGATTTTTGAGTTTTGGGCTAACCTAGTTAGCCCCTATGTCAAAAAAACAAATGGGATATAATCATAATTCTTTTCTGAAGAACTTTTAAAATATTGGGATTATGGTAATTTTACATTATTTCTAAAAGTCAGAGATTTCTAGATCCATTTTTTCTTCTAATGAAAAAACTGTAACAAAAGAAAGAAAGCAAAGCAAGGAGAACCCTCTTCCTTAGCTGACACCACATGATAAAATCTAGGAAGGGCCACCTCACTGGGAACAACGAGAGTGAAACAAATGTAGCCTTTTAGTCTGAGCTAGCTATGTGTTTGCAGGAACAGGCGATGCGAATGGCCGTGCAGTAGACCACTCGCAACACTGTGGCTGTCGCTGTGCTAGGCTGGAGAAGGACAGGAACCCTCACTGATATCTCAGTGCACATGACTTTTTCAGTTGGATAGGCACTGCTATCCACTGCAGTAACTACAATGCAGTGGGAGCTGTTTCAAAGTTCAACCCCTGCACTCTTTCCACATGAGAATCTTTAAAAGTCCTGCAACTGGACATGGGGGCACCCACTTGAAACCCTAAGCAGAAGAAGGCAGGTCTCCTGAGTTCCAGGTTAGTACACAGTAAGACCCTGTCTAAAAATAATGTCCCACAACCATAAAGTAATACAACTGGCTTTTAACTAGTCAGGCCCTGTCTTAAAGTCACTAGAAGTGCAGTGTATAAGCTACACTCTATCTAATGTTCACCATCAGCAAGATGCTGCAAGTTCTAGAATCAGGCAAAAATGACACTAGGTTATGAGCTGGGCATGGTGGGTCATCTCTGTAATCACTCTATTTAAAAGAAGGCAGGAGGAGCAAGAGTTCAGTGTTATCCTTAGCTGCATAGGAAATTTTATATAGGAAACCAAAGTTTTCAGAGCAGAACACAAGAGTCATATTGACAGTTGAAGACTGAATTACATATATTCTTTTGAAATTTGGTCTTGAAATATAGGACTTTTTTTTAAAGATTTTTTTTGTTTGATTGTTTATTGTGCCTGCCAGAGTTTATGTGCAGCTCATGATACAGGGGCATGTGGAGGCCACAGGGCAGGGCTGGAGTCACAGGAGCTTGTGAGTCCTGTGACGTGGAAAGCAAACCCGGTCCTCTGCAAACACAGCCAACACTCCTGACCTGAGCCAGCTCCAACCATACATGCTTTCTGTGTGATGGATTTTAAGTTCTACCTCGGACCTCACTCAGTAGTTCACACTTTGGCTGTTGGGATAAATTTCACTTTATCCTTGGCCAAAAATTGTCCTTTAACACATCAGAGTGATTGGAATGTTACCACCTATGTTATTCTTTTAGCTCCTTTGAGGTTTTTGTTTGTTTTACTTTTGACATTGTAAGATAGGGACCATGATCACTAATAGGATTTCTAAATTTAGCCTGTATCCACCCGAATAGAAATACCTCTAAAGAAGCAAGAACTGTCCTGATAGGCTTAGGGTAGCCATCAAATTAAATATTCCTACTCTTTGACAAAATCTTTTTTTTTTTTGAGACAGGGTCTCACTCTGATAATTATGTGTCACCAAAGTCATAATTCTCCTGCCAGATCTAAACCATCATACCCAGATCAAACTTCCTTTTTAAGATTCAGGTTGGTAGAGGAAATCACAGCCCTAGAGAAACAAACCTGAGCGTGAAGAAATCTGATGAAGAGCATATCTGGATGAGATTTCTTATCCCTCAGTTGTGGGTAGAGGTCGGGCCGTGCACTCTGCTGTCATCTCTTGCCCCCTTTCTATTACTCCTATGAGTAACAACAGCAAGCTAAGAACGACTTGCCCTAAATGTCTCCCAACTTCCACCCCATTCACCTTGAGTGTGGGAAAAGCTGTATGTAGGTTCATCCTGCCCCCATGTGGCTAATGTTTGCATATTCTTTAGAGAGTCTACAAAAGGACCAAGCAGTTTGCTTTTCTGCTGGCTACAGAGACAACCATATGCTGACCTTTGTCCAAGTGATAGGCGCACCATGTCTTCCTGAGTGCCCATACAGGAAAAACCCTGTGGCGTTAGGACCTCTCCACACCTCTTCACCTGAACAGCAAATTAGCTGGAGTCTCTGCGTTCGAACCATGTTCTTCCCTTGACGACTTCCAGCCTCTGCTCAGACTTGGCCTTGCAGAGCAGCTTCACCTTGAGAGACTGCTGGGTTCCTAGAACCTGTCATTGCTTCTCTGTTATTGCTTCTCTGGTCTTTCTTAACTATTACTTTCTTAATTGCCTCTTTCCTTTCTTTTTCACCCTGCCAATAGTCGGTGGCAGATCCTGAAGTTTCCTTCTTTGCCTTCTCCCTACCCCGTTGCCCTATGATGGCTTTTATGTCCAGATAAAAGCTGGAGAGAATCTACATCTCAGTGTTTCTCAGGGCCATTTGCTTCAGACATTTTGTACAAACATTCTGGTAGTTCACAGAACTTGCATCGCATTCTGATTTGTGACTAAGAAATGTTGTAACCATGTCCCTTTCTGTTCTGAGGTGGTAGATGACAAAAATTGCAGAATATCAAGTTTCTCAGCAGTAGACACTTTTCTCATCCAGTCCCAAGTTCAGTCTGAAGTGACCCAAATAAACTCTAGGTTTGAAGTGCTTGAAGAGCTAAGGACTTTGCAACGCTGGTATGTGTTCCACCCCCTTCTTTCCAAACACACCTTTGCCCATGGATCCTGTCAAACATTGTCATATCCACGACAGACTGAGCCAGCATAAAGCCAAAGTTAGGCTGGGATGAACTGATGTTTATAGAGCAGAGAGGAAGACAGCTTAATTCAAAGCAAAGATTTACGAGCAGGGAGGGGACAAAACGAAGCACTCAGGTGCCGCTGTGTTCTCAGCCTGTGCTTGGAGCTGGCTCATTCATGGTCAGTATTTATGATGACCTTGAGGGGTTGTAAGCAGTAGAGTTTGCATTTTAGAAAGGAGGAGGTATTATTCAAGTAGAGTGAGAAGTCCTTCTGGTCTCTGTGCTTCAGCTCCAGGCTCTGTGCTAATAAAAACTGTTTTTTTCCAGTGGAGATCTGGGAGGGTGTCTAGTTAAAAGAGCAATTTGGGACCAGTTTGATTTAATGAACTTAAATCAAAGTTCCCTTTCTGACTTAGTGCTTCGATGCCATCCATTTAAAAACGTTTTTGGGCTCGTCTGACAGAATAGAAGCCTGTGAGCATGTCTCCTCTTGGCCCCTTGTTAACCAGCATAAAGATTGGGGGAAGCCTAGGGCATTCATTCCCCCTTTCTTTCAGAAGCCAGGACTGTCTCGTTGTCCTGAGGGGGTTCGTGCTTTGTTCCTGCCCATTTTATGTTTATCTCCAAAGAGAAAAAGTGAACTTCTGGATTCACGGGGCTTCGTTCCTCTGCGGCACTACTTGGTTCTCAGTGTCCCTGTCTTAGACATTGCCTTCAGGCTGGCTTTGAAAAGCAGCTAAACAAGAGGAGCAGAACCCTGAGGTAGAGAGTGGATACTCATCAAGACTTCCTTTCTGCCAGGCAGGCCTTTAGTCCCAGCACTTGGGAGGCAGAGTCAGGCGGGTTTCTGAGTTCAAGGCCAGCCTGGTCTACAGAGTGAGTTCCAGGACAGCCAGGGCTACACAGAGAAACCCTGTCTCAAACAAACCAAAACAAAACAAAACAAAAAGACTTTCTTTCTGGTGAGCTAACGTTTTTTTTCTTATGTCTAAAGAATCAGGAGCTGGTCCAGGGAACTATAACAGGTTCAGATTCAACTTCAGAAGTCATGAGAATACTGTATGCTTCCCACAGCTACATTCTTTCTGGTTCCCTCTCTGGTGTGTGGCACGATGAGGCTCAGTGTGGGACCAGCACGGGAACACATTACTCACAGTGTTCTTATTGATGCTATGGAAGCTATCATGAAGTGATACGAGTATGTGGTCGAAAATACAGTGTGCCTTTGCGCATATCTATGAACCTGCCACCTTCTCACTTCTGTGGTGACGAGACAGACTCTGAGAACACTGGGAGTGGTCAGAAGCGGCGTTGAGGCACTTCCTTGTAGACTCTTCACTGTTGCCTGCATGACCTCCATGTGGACCCCACACTCCTTTGCCTACATGCCCAATTCTTGAGCCTTCATCTTCCTTGGGTTAATGTTTCTCACTGTGCTGCAGGGAATTGTCCTATCCACTCTCTCTACTGAAGGGGATTTAGGCTGAGGATTCACTGTCATAGGCTTACTCAATAGGACATACCCTTGATTGAGGACTCAGTTTCACGGCAAGGTTATGATTCATCTGTGCAGACACAGATGAAGGAATCCATGAAGATTTAATTGTCTAGACAATTACTAATTGTCTTGATTTTCTCTCACCCTTCTTTTTTTTTTTTTTTTAAAGATTTACTTATTTATTTTATATATATGAGTACACCGTAGCTGTCTTCAGACACACTGGAAGAGGGCATTGGATTCCATTACAGATGGTTGTGAGCCACCATATGGTTGCTGGGAATTGAACTCATGACCTCTGGAAGAGCAGTCAGTGCTCTTAACCACTGAGCCATCTCTCCAGCCCCTCTCTCCCTTCTAGAAAGTCAAAATGTCAGCCTATCTTTTCATCCTTGCTTTCTTCTCTTCAGAAGAAAGGGGCGTTTGTGGGACTCTCCTGTATTCACTAATGATATTCACTGTAGAGAAACTTCTAAACCTAGCCTCTAAAGTAGTTGTATGTTGCAACATTTGCTGGTAAACTTACATCCTCTATTTTAAAAAGAATAATGAAAAACTTGGAGCACTTTAGAGCACTTGCTGTTCACTCATGAGGACCAGAGTTTCAAGTCCCAGCACCCACACTGGGTGGCTCCCAGAGGCCTAGTAATTCCAGATCCAAGGGTTTCAACACCTTCATCCAGTCTCTGCAGACACTTGAACATATACAAATAAAAATAAATACTAAAAATGGGAAGCTCGCAGAATGGAGATTTGTAGAACTTAAGAGAAGTTTACTCTGTTTCTCTTAGTCACCCATCCCTTACAAGATGGATTAAGTTTCTCTTTCTGCTGTCTTTCAGTATTAAAATTATTGAAAAGGGATTACTTATTGAAAAGGTAAGACTACTTTTTAAATATTGGAACCCTAGTTAATATTTAAGGGACACCATTCTAGCTTTTAAGCATAGTATGAGTTCAGGAAGACTTACCGGATCAATTGTAAAGAGTTTTTTGTTTTTTATTTTTTCCTTCAAAGGTGATCATAACATAGACTTGCTGCAGTTAAAATATAGACATGGAGGGCTTGCATAGCATGCATGAGCCCTGAGTTCAGGCCTCGGGACCACTAAAGCTAGGTGTGGTGGCACATACTTGTGATCTTAGTACTTAAGAGGTAGAGGCAGGAGGATAATGAATTTAAGATCATCCTTAGCTACACAGAGAGTTTGAAGCCAGCCTGGGCTACGTGAGAACAACAAAAAGTTTTTTACTGCCCACCACCCCCCAAAATTCATGAATTAGATAAAAATTTGTCAGTTTCCTCAAGAACTCTTTCTTTAGCCATTTTGGGTTTGTTTATTTTATTTTATTTTATTTTTTAGCCTTTTAACAAATTGCCTTTCACGTCAGTTAAACATTATTGCTCAAATATCTGGAGACTTTTTGATGACCAAGAAAATACTGTAGAACTCAGGAGAAAGCTCAATCCATAAGCAAGATTTTGATCCCCAGAACCCATATAAGCAAGTGATAACCAGGCACAGTAAGGGATGCTTCTAGGCTTACAGTCTCAGCAGTGAGAAAGCAGTGCTAGGAGGATCTTTGAGACTCAGTGGCCAGTCAGTCAGCCAGCCTAACAGGCAAGCTTTAGGGCCCAGTAAGAAACCACTGTATCAGAACGAGGGTGGAGAGCTCCAGAGGAATGGCACCTGAGGTTAGCCTCTGTTGTCCTCACATATGTGCACACACATACAAAATGACTATATAGCCCATGAATGGAAATTATTTTTACATAATTTTTTAAATTCATAATTGGGTGAGAGTCCCTCCTTCTTATCAGAAGTGGTTAACTGCCAGTAATGTCAGTCATGATGTAGTCTTTGGCACATGAAGATGACTTTCAACTGAAAGATTCACAAAGTTATGGAATGTTTATGGAAAGAGCCTTCTGGAATCAGGATCCCTGAACTCCTTTGGAGACTGCTGCGGTACAGACATGCATGCGGAAACACTAACTCCTCTTTAAGCAGAGCTTCCACCTTCTGGCTTGCTTCCTTCATACTTCAGGGGCCCTTTGAGTCTGTAGTGTGGAAGACAATGCTGTGTGATTCCTTTCTGGCTTTCTTTGCCTGGCCACAAGAGTGTTTTCTCTTTCCTATTCCAGAGCATACCTGGTCTTTGGGAAATTAGTATCTAATTACCTAGGCCTTGGTATTACTTATGTCTCCAAGAGAAATTCATTAATGGATATGATTTGCATACAGTCCTCCCTTCAGTAGCCTGCTTTCTGTTCAGAAAAACACTGTCCACGTGAGGAAAAGGTTAAGTCATCAGAAGATGAAGTGTGAGGAAACCACTGACCTCTGATATTCAGGGTACAGGTGCAGTTCTTGTTGCATTGTGCAAGTGAATGTATTCGAGGTCCTGTCCAGAAACTGCAGTACAATTCACTTGGCTTTAACCTGCAGTGCTCCCGGCTCTTGGGACTCAGTGACTGACAATCATGGGGCAGTTGGGATGGTTTTGTGCTGCTTGGCCTTCCATACCACTTACTCTTGGGCTAGCTGCTGCTAGCTCACTTTCTCACTGGAAACTTATTGCTTTGTTATAAGTCATTCTTCCTTTAAAAAAAAAACAGTGGACATTTAGGAAAAAAAATCAATGTTAGGCAGTCTAGTATACAGAGAAATTTGAAGTGCAATGACAGCCTTTCTGACAAGATGACAGTTCTTCTTACTGCCTTTGCAACCTCATTATGCCAGAATGAATTGGTTTTACATCTGTTTGAAGAACCCAGGGGTGACCTAACACACTGTGATTGGGCCCACAGAACCCGTGCCCGACCCCACCAGAAGAATGTGGTGGTGTTTGCAGCATTGGCGCTGGTCATTGTCTATTTTTCCCTGTTTTCTCCTTTTCAAGTGCCATATGTAGGTTTTGAAGGAAAATGGGTTTAGGTCTCTTCCGAGGGGTAGGCCTGAGTCTTTGGATTTAGACTGTGGCCTGGAAGGAATGGCCATAGCCAGAGATGGTGCTTTCAAGTAACCAGTTACCTTCAGGCAGTTGGCAGCACAGGTAAGTGCCACGTGTCTCTCGGGGGTACCCTGATTGACGGTGGGCGTGCTTTTTTAATGTCAGACCTTTGGAATGTTCCAATTCCAAAATAACTTCTCTATAAGCATTTTGTAAATATACCAAAATCAAGGCAAGAACCATGGCGAGGACTGTAGACTGGACCGTTAGCTTAGACCTCCAGCAAGATTGCCGGGTGTGTGTTTTTAACAGCTCAGAGACAATGTCCTGTCTATACATTGCTATTCTTATTAACTGCTGTTGATATTTAGACTTTAGCATGAGATGCTGTGAAGATTTTTTTCAGGTGGGATAGAATCTACTCTTCATTATCATTTTTTATCAATGCCAGGGTTTACATTTGTAGACACATTGTCTCTAGATAGAGTAAGGACTTGACTCTGCAGCTCTAAGAAGGCAGTGAGGCATCGGAAGCTGTGTTCACTCTCAGGCTCTGGAATAGTTACTTCTCCATAACTTGTGAGGCCACCACAAATTGCTTTACCGTCCCAGGCCCAGGACAGTAGGCTAAGGAGTTCCTTCAGACCTTAGGACAGATCACCACTGCAGTGCTCCTTTAATACTGTGCTTTGGTTATGGCTGCATAATCCCCTGTGGATATACACATAAATTGTTTTGTATTTTATTTTAAACTGTCCAGTGAGTAGCTCTTCTATTGGAGTTGAAGGACTAATGCGGATATTCTTCATAAGCTTTCACCTGGGTTTTCTTTTGGTAGTTAGACTGCATGATCCCCCTTTTCCTGGGTGAGGAGCTCCAAAGAGTTATACATAGACATGTTTATTTTCTTACAGTTGAACTGGCAATGATAATGGACCGTTTGTATGGTGGTGTTTGCTATGCTGGCATTGACACAGACCCAGAGCTGAAGTACCCGAAAGGTGCTGGGCGTGTTGCGTTCTCCAATCAGCAGAGCTACATTGCAGCCATCAGTGCGCGCTTTGTGCAGCTTCAACACAACGACATTGACAAACGGGTAAGCCACCACTCAGGATGGAATAGCTATGGGGAGGGAATGAAGTTTGCTTTGTGCAGTTCTGGGGCAGACAGTATTTTGTGATCATAAGAGAGCAGCTATACCTCGAATGGCATTAGGCTATGAGTCCATGAAGGTTGTCTGAGGAAGAGCACAGCCTCAGTGTTTTAGATGTGGATGAACCTCCTGCCTTCCTTCTTTTTCTCCCCAGGGTGATGGAAATAGATCTGCAAAATTTAGTGTACCAAAGCAGTAGCAATGCCTTAATAAAGACTGAGAGCCAGTCACCTGTTGGACCCAGGCAGTGCTCTTAAAACAAACTTGAATTGACATGTTTAGAAGTAGATATAAAATTTTGAACCCACATTTTTTAAATTGTAACATCACACTTAATAGTAATCATGGGAACCCAGTACTATTCCCTTCAGTCTTCTCTCTAGCTTCACCTAGTTTTACTACTCAGGGCACACATGCATGCATACACACATGTGTGCATACACACATGCATGTTATATCACCTGCCATCCACTCATTGTTGTCACCTGCTTGGGCTCCAGGCATTGAGTGAGCTTCCTTTGATCTAAAGAGAGAACGTGGGGGTGCTGAGGGAGTGGGTGTGCTCTGTTGGCTTTGTGGACAGTTCCCCACTGTTGGGGAGGTTGGGAGGATGGAAAGAGAGTATCTGATTGCAATACACAAAGGAGAACACCATGTCTTGACTGTCTGCATGTAAGTGTACAGCGGCTGTTCTTGCTTCTCAATGGAGGTGATCCTTGAGGCACTGGCTAGATTGGAATGAATGAAGAAGTATCGTACTGTGGCGCTTTGCACACCCTCTGCCGTCCTCTTTGATTCTGTGTAGCAGTGTTCCTAGCATCTTAGTGGAAATTTCCCTTGGTCATGTACTTTTCATGTTCAGCAAAACTATGTTTTGTTAACATGTGTTCTGATCAAATTACAAAAGCCAGTGCTTAGAGTAAATATTCTATGGTTCCTTGAAAGTAGGTAATAATAGTGGTTTCTTCGTTAATTTTTTTTTCATTTTGAATAGTTTCTGAGATTCCTAGGTAGTTCATGTTCCATGGCTCTGTTCATCTTTGAGTTCATCCACACTAACAGCTAAGCGCTTCCACGTTGTACCAGTGCCTTTAGAAGAGACTTCTAAGAGAAAGTAGCTGAATAGATTAATTTCATATGAATTTAGATTTTTTAACTTATATGCATTATAATAATGCTTTTATGAAAGCCACCTTTCACCACCATCCCTCCAGTTCTTCCCCTATTCCCTTTTAAACCTTTTCCCGCTTAACTTCATGTGCTGTTTTTAAACCCATTGCGGTCACCCAGTGCTGCCTATGTGTTCATGGGTGGAGAACCATCTCCTGCAGCATGGATAGCCTTTCAGAGACCACGTCCCTGAAGAACTCCTGGCCCTCCTCCCCAGCAGTCATCAGTTGCTACTAGTTCCTCTGCCTGGGGTGGGACATGTCGGGATCATCCCCATCCGTGTTGAGATTTTGGTTGGCTTGACCTCCTGTGGCTCTTGTGCGTGTAAGTCACAGCTACTGTGAGTTTGTGTGTGCGATTGCCCTACATGTCCAGTACATACAATTTTACTGCAGATGTCTGCTACCTCTGGCACAATCTTTCTGCCCCTCTTCTGTGATGATCTCTGAGTGTTGGGGTTTAGGGGTTGTTACAGATGTCTCATTTAGAGCTGAACACTGTACAGTCTCTTGTTCTCTGCATACTGGCCAGTTATTGGTCTCTGTATTCATTGTCATCTACTACAAGAGAGGTTTCTCTGATGAGGACTGGCAGATACACTTTTCAGTGGATATAAAGATAAGAACTTAAGGACAGTTACTGCTTTGTCTATTTAGCAGAATATTCACTCAGCCATGGGTTATGAATTCCAGTTTATGGAATGGGCCTTAAATTCAAACAGAAAGTACTGTCTACTCTCTTAATCACTGCACCAGTGGGCACAGCTTACCATGCCAAGATGTATGTCTTGTTAGCACATGTATCTGACCAAATTAGAATAACTATTCTATGGACTCCTTGAGAATAAGGGGGGTTTTGTTAATTAAAACTAATTTTTTTCAGGATTTTGAAACACTCTAAGTTCATGGTGACTCAGAAAAATAACAAATATTCAACTCTCCTGGTTTTTCAAGTACCCAAGCTTCCTCCTTCCTAACAGTAATTCTCACACAGACACAGAGAGAGGCACAGTGTCTCTCTGACTTGTCCCCAGTGCAGACCTATTGCTTGGTTCAATCTGAGATTTTCAATAAACTTTTTTGAATTCACACATGGTGCTTTTTGGAGAGTTCTCTTAACTACTGCTACTGTGACTGGGTCCTGCCTGCTTATGCCTGTTCATCTGGATGTCTGATACATTTACACTCAGACTGTAATCTCACCTGTCACTGGTAAATCTGGGTAAAATAAAATTTACTCAGAGAACATTAGATCCTCATCAGTATGAAAGTAGCTTTCTTCATTCCCCTCTGAGGATGATAAATTGGAAGGGGGAGTGTTTATTCTTCAATAATCATCCAAGTGGGAGCACTGGGAATCATTGAGAGTGGCTGAGTCTCTGCATGGCTCTTCCTTCCCTTGGAGCCCCACTCATCCTATCTTTGTTTGCCCTGACCTTTATGAAGACCATTTCCTTCACTGGGAGGAGTGGGAACCTGGATTCCTCTTGAGTTGGGCTTCTTTTCGGTCGTTGACCTGTAAACATTAAAATCCTTCCTCTACGTTACGTCCCTTCTTGTCCTTGCATTGAGCATAGCACGTGATGCTTGCCACCTCAAGTGTTTTAGACTCATTCATACTTTTATGTCTACTCATCTTTCTACGGAACTTTAAATTTGAGCTTTGTAGAGAGCTTTCACCATATAAAAGTATGGTTGTCTTTCCTTAAACAGTACCCTTACAGAGTCTCTCTGTCGTGTGAGCGAGCATCTTTCCTGAATAACACCTCCAGGGTTTTAGCAATAATCTCATCGTAAAGCTTCTGAAACTTGTGCTAAAAGTCATGGTCCTGTGTCCACCACTACCCATAATCCATTGTGTTGCTATTGCAGATTCTAAGGTGCTGCTCTTTCCTTCCTTCCTCTATGAGCCTGGAGTTGTCTTTAAGCCCTGCTGTTTCAAGTAGCATCAGCCTCCATCACCTCCTTTGCTGTCTGCAAAGGTGTAAGTGTAGATTGAGGGACCATGGCACACTGAGGCCACTCCTTTTCTCTTGGCAGCCTTTATCCCCTGCACTGCTTACTTCTCGAGAAGAATGATGGAGGCCAGCCGCAAAGCAGCTGTGCTTGGTTGGCCATCAGGTTTACAGTTCATTAAGTGTCTGGGACCTTGAGAGTCTGGCTGGTGTCCACTCTCATCAGTGCAGGTGTGTAAGAAGAAATCTATACAGTATGCATCTTTTTCCTGTCCACTGAAATTTTCAGCAAAGTCATCTCTTGACAATATATATGTGTTTATTATTATGTTGCTAAGGTTAATATTCTAGATGGAGTGATTTATGGAGAAACATTACCTTGGCAGATTTAATTTTCTTCAGCCATCTCAAGAGAATTACTGACTTACATATTTCTGTAAAACATGTCAGTATCAACATTCATTGAAACGTCAATCATGTAGCCCTCACATTTTGCTTTTCTGTCACTCAACCATTAATTTCACAATCTTTGAGGACAGGTGGTTCATAACAGCTTTATTTAGCTGTTTTATGACATTGATATCTATAATTACCCCATTTAAGAATCAAATTCAGCCAGGCAGTGGAGGCACATGCCTTTAATCCCAGCACTTGGGAGGCAGAGGCAGGAGGATTTCCAAGTTCGAGGCCAGCCTGGTTCCAGGACAGCCAGGGCTATACAGAGAAACCTTGTCTGGAAAAACCAAAAAAAAAAAAAAAGAATCAAATTCAAATGTCTTTAGTATATTTGTACCATTGTGCACCTGTCGCCAAGATGGGTTTTAGATCACAGAGGTATTTTCACATCCAACCTTGTGTGTGTGTTAAGAGGATCAGCTGTGTATCAGTTACACAGGGAGCAGGCACTCACTGCCTGTATCCTCTGTATTCACCTGGCTCATCAGGAGAGACCCTGCTTAGTTAATTGTGCTCTTCAGAGTCAGGAACAAAGTCATCCAGGCACTACTAAACCCTGTTGTGGATGTGTCTCAGCATCCTTTGTTGAAGGAGCTGCTACATCCTCATGACAGTGGGTTTCTGCTGCGGGCATGTCTAGCCACAGGAGCACTAACAGAACTAACGGGCCATGGCTCGTAGTCCTTACAGATCCATGCCTTGATCTCTACTCTGACACATATGTACAAGGAGTATCTGGTACAGGAAAAGAACTTGATTGTGTGTAGAGTAAATTAGGGTGAATGTGCTGTCTCTCACTGAACATACAGAGTTGCTACCTCATAGTCTGTCTCTAAGTCATTCTATTTTTGTTTTTATTTTGCTTTTAGACAGGGTCTCCCAGGATGACCACAAACTTACAATCTTCTAGCCTCAGCCTACTGGGTGCTGGGGTTATAGTCATCTGCCACCTCTTCTGGCCCATTTAAAGCAATTGGAATATTCTAATAAGCTCATAATTTAAAATAAATAACTCCCCTATTTAAACCATTTAGTTACAGTCTACTGCCTTTTGGATGAAGGTTAAAACAAACAAACAAAAAACCTTAAACTTTACTAAGTGACCCTTCATATACTACACGCTTGCTTTCCTTTCCTACCTTCCTCATCCTGAGCCAGTCATACCTGGCCTTGCTCTCCATTTCTCATATTTGCCAAAAGGGTCACAACCCAGAGGTTGAGAACCGTTGGTTAGGTGCATATGATCCTGGGGCGGTTAATGCAGGAAAGTTAGAAGTTTGAAACCCACCTGAGCTATGTTGTGAGTTTGATATCCACTTGAGTTACATAGTGAGACATTCTTCAAAAAAATAAAAAATAAAAAGGCCGAGTGCTGGCAGTATACACCTTTAATCCCAGCACTTGAGAGGCAGAGACAGGAGAATCTCTTGAGTTTGAGGCTAGCCTAGTCTATAAATCAGGTTCCAGGACAGCCAGGCTACATAGAGAAACCTTGTCTTCAAAAATAGATAGATAGATAGATAGATAGATAGATAGATAGATAGATAGATAGATAGATAGGCAGGCAACAACAAAAGACTTTTACTTGTTTCAATATTTAAATAACTTTTCAGGAATGTCTACTGCATGGAACAAGGGGTATGGAAAATTGCTGGGACAGCTTCAGTATCTTTCTGGATGTACTAGAGCATTAACAAAATAAGTTTGAAGATTTCCTGTGCTTTTTACAGTTATTTTGATTTTTATAACTTTTGTAGACAAGGTCTAACAATATCTTCCAGGCTGGCATTGAACTCTGACCCTTAGGGTATAATCAGTTATGCTCATTCATATCTCTACTCTATGGAGAATCATTGCTCTACTAACTTGAGAACTGACTCTTCCTCCAGTGTTGTGTGACCTTAAGGAAGGTCAGAGGGTTCTGTGGTAATAAGACCTCCTGCCTAAGTGTCCAGTGTTCCAGAGATGAAGAAAGGAGCAGATTGGTGGGTGGTTTGGGTGATTGCTGGGCACAGAGATGTTATTTATTTGTATTATTGAGTGTAACAGCCCGTGCTGCCGCACGTTCGGGGGCCACTTTGTAACAGCCCGTGCTGCCCCACATTGAGCACCACTTTGTAACAGCCGGAGCTGCCCCACATTCGGGGGCCACTTTGTAACCGTTCTACTGCTCCGGTTCCATGGGTCAGGGTCTAGCAAGAGAGAGATGGAGGCACAAGAGACACGAAGAATGGAGTCAAGACAGGGAGTCTGATCAAGTCTCTCTTATTGAAAGGAAATCCTGGGTATTTATACCCTTTACCATGTGCCTTGCAGCGTGGATATCACATGCGCCTAGCTAGCAGTGTGGAGACCATACTCACCTAGCAACGTGGAGACCACGTGTGCCTAGCTGCTGGTGGCACTAAACAGCAAAACAAGATATGTGAGAAAAACAAGATGTTTATCAGAGTGTGCTCAGCTGTTGTGGGCTGTTGAAAACAAGTCTCTTGTCAGGGTATATATGGTTCGAGATGGCTGTAAAGATGACAGCCACTTTCGGCTAGGAGTCGGCTCCCAACAATTGATGAACCTGGCCCACTTAACCTATGCCCCACCGTACGTCCACAGCTAATTATCGTCTCCCTGCCCCCCCCCTTTAACCTACCTGTGTAGTCCCTTAGTTTAAGGGACATGCTTAGTTGAAGATAACACTAAAAACACGTCACCGAGCCATCAGTGTGCCAGCACTGTCTGGATGGTAGCCAAGACACACACTAGTAGGGATTTCAAGTTCCCTTCTCATCTTCCTTTTAATGGACTAGAGGGTTTTCTTTTCTATCTTGCTGAGAAAGAAATGCTTTTCTAGTAAGAATCTTCTCTCACATAATGAAAAGATTTTGAACCTTAACTAGAATGGAAATTAGTATTAAATTTTGCTTATATCCTTTTTAATGTTTTTTTGGGGGTGTGGGGAAAAAAACTGAAACAGTCTTAAACTACCTAAGTATAACAAGAGCAGAAGATGGTCTCTGTACTCCTTCTGTCTGTTTTAATGGTATTCCTAGAAATGATGACAGATGAACGCTTCCAGGCCGAGAACCCTGACACCCAGTCCTCTGCATAGCTGCATAGCTCACTTCTGTGTCACTCACACCTGAGAGACTCCTGCCAGGGGAAAAGGAAGCCACTAAAAATGGGGACTCTTTTTTTTTTTTTTTTTTTTGGCTTTTTGAGACAGAGTTTCTCTATGTAGTCCTGGCTGTCTTGGAACTCACTCTGTAGACCAGGCTGGCCTCGAACTCAGAAATCCGCCTGCCTCTGCCTCCCAAGTGCTGGGATTAAAGGCGTGCGCCACCACCGCCCAGCTGGGGACTCTTTTTTTATATGGGATTTTCCTACTATTTTGTCTGCTGTATATATGATAATTATAAAACAATATAAGGAATATAAAAGTCAGTTGAATCACACTCAGTCTAGCAAAAATCTCTGACTGGATTGACATGAGCAGTCTGTCTGTCAGAATCTGAGCCTAAGCTGGCTTTGGGAGGCTTGAACAGTGTTGTGGGTGAACACTGGGTAAACTCTGCTATTTCAGCCCATAAAAGCTTTCTCTCTAGTGAGAAGGATATAGATTAGAACCAGCCAATATAAGGTCTTCATTCTAGTACTAACAGACCTTATAGTGTGCAAATATGGGTGTGGTTTGTATACATGTTTGCATGAATGTATGTACATGTATGTGGAGGCCCACAGTTATCATCAGGTCATGTTCCTCAGTCATTCTTCACCTGGCTTATTGAGTCAGGGTCTTTTAGTAAACCTAGAGCTTACCAATCCATCTAGCAGAGCTAGCCAGCTTGTTCCAAGGATCCCTGGCCTCTGCCTTCCAAGTGCTAGAATTGCAGGCAGTTGCCATGTGTGCAAGCTTTTATGTGGCTTCGTGAGAACCAAGTCCAGTCCTCAGAGCTGCTGAGCAGTTCACTGAGTCGTCTCCCTAGCTCTTCTCTAGATCTTAATAGAACAGTGGCTCCCCGTCCCTGTGAGTGAGTGAGTGTGAGTGTGAGTGTGTGTGTGTGTGTGTGTGTGTGTGTGTGTGTGTGTGAGAGAGAGAGAGAGAGAGAGAGAGAGAGAGAGAGAGAGAGCACTTTGAAAACCATAAGCCCTGTCAACATTTAGCAGCACGGATAGATGACACACTGATTTCTGTGACTCCGAACGGTTGGTATTGGAGATCACCTGGGAGTTGCTCATTAAAGGCTATAATTAGATTTTGCATAATAAAGAGAATCATAAACTTCAGGCGAAGGATAAGTTTGTTGTTTTTTAGTTTCTAAACAGGAGGACTCTGGGAGGGCAGGTCTGTCCTACCCAGGATTTCACTATGACTGGCTCCTCTAGTTACCATTTCCTAAAGTGTTCTGTGAACCACGAGTCTCGGGATTTGTTCTAAATCTTCTCTTGTTTAAAAATCTGTCTAAGCATCAAAAAAGTTTGAAAATGCTTGCTTAAAGTAGTTAGGTATATAGTTTATCTAAGACATATTAGAATTTTTTACATGCTAAGTTCATTGTAAACATCCAAGAAAGAGGCACGTATTCACACAAATAGTTTCCACATTATAAATTAAAATTTTGCCGGGCGGTGGTAGCGCACGCCTTTAATCCCAGCATTTGGGAGGCAGAGGCAGGCGGATTTCTGAGTTCGAGGCCAGCCTGGTCTACAGAGTGAGTGCCAGGACAGCCAGAACTACACAGAGAAACCCTGTCTCGAAAAAACAAAATAATAATAATAGTAATAATTAATTAATTAATTAAAATTTTTAATTAGCACATAACATATAAAGATTTCATTGTGACATTTTCATAAGTAGTCACAGTTTTTTTATCATAGGACTCTTCTAAGATATATTGTGTATGAAGAATAATATTCTAGGAAAAATACTGTTTTCAACTTTTTCTCCTTTTATGTTCGAATTACATGAAAGAAGAGCACAATTTAATACACAGTTGATTATTTTTCCTTCCTCAGTCCTCCCTCCCTCCCTCCCTCCCTCCCTCCCTCAACCTTCCTTCCTTCCTTCCTTCCTTCCTTCCTCCCTTCCTCCCTTCCTTCCTTCTTTCCTTCTTTCTTTTTTTCTTTCTTCTAAGTGTGTCACCTTTCCAGGTACGGATTATTTGGGCGAGGCAACTGTATTCTGGGCATGTCTGTGATAATGACAGGACATTGAAGGTGTAGTTGATAGCCCTTTAGTTTATGACTTGCTTGTGGTATTAATGATCAAACACAGGGCCTCTTTAATGCCAGGCATGAGGTTCACCGTGGAGCTGCATCTCCAGCCTGAAAACTTACCTCTTTGCTTTGGTTACTTGAGATTACTCAGTGCTTTTTTTCTAAGGCATCTAAACTGACTCCATATTATTTTTAGTTGACTTGTCCTTGATGATTTTAAACCTGTGTTTAATGTGAGCTGTCCTACATGGGTGCCAGGCATAGAACGTGTCCTCAAGAAGCACAGTGCACATAGCTAATCACTGAGCCCTCTCTAGTGCACATAGCTAAT
>NW_021604674.1:2327472-2347097 GCF_004785775.1 Grammomys surdaster | reverse complement strand
CTGAGCCCTCTCTAGTGCACATAGCTAATCACTGAGCCCTCTCTAGTACACATAGCTAACTGAGCCCTCTCTAGTGCACATAGCTAACTGAGCCCTCTCTCGCCCATGTGTATGTAATGTATTTTGGTTGCTTTGCCTATTGTTAGCCTCTCTCATTCCCTCTCATCCCAACAAGTCCCTCTGTCTGTATTCTCCTTGAGACCTGGAGGAGCCCATATGTCCCGGGCCAGCCTCACACTTGGTTGTAGCCAAGGCTGATCTTGAACTTCTGATCGTTCCTGCCTCCTCCTTGGTGTTGGGATTACAGGCATGTGCCACCATACTTGGTTTGTGTGTGGGGACGGAACCCAGAACTCTTTGCATGCTATTCACATATGCTACCAACTGAGCTACAGCTCCAACCCCCAAAATGTCTTACTTAAGAAAATAAAATGTAAATATCATTGACAAAGTTTTCTTTACTATTTTAGCTTAGTATTGAAGGCTAGAGACACTGAGTTTCAACTAACGAAATTGGGGCTTTTTAAAATACTTTGGTTTAAAGAACATGTAACAGCTAAGCGATAGCACATACTTTCATGCTCCTTAAAACATCCCTTTTCATTTCATGAGATGCTTTCTACTGCCCCTTTCTTTTGCAAGCAGTAAGTAGTTCATGTCTTTAGTCTTCTTTACTGGAAGTGTACTGAGCCTGACTTTGCTGAGAGCTAAGCGGCATTATATTTTTAGCTCCTTGAAGATTAGATGACCCAATCACCATACTAAGTGCAGTGTTGATATTACAATTTGTCCCTGGCCAGTCGCAGCTGGAATATATAAAATGACTCAATAGTAAAAGGTACAAGGGTTTAGATGACTTGTTTCAGATGATTTCTGCTGGGGCCTGTAGCCTGTGCTCCTGTAACACAGCCGTATCTCACTACTAGGGCTTATCCCTTCTGATCTGGTTTAAAAGATCCTGGCTATAACTATAGCTGTGTCTAATTGGGTCCTTTGGGGAGGAATCAGCACCCCCAAACCAAGGAACTAATGTAACCTGGCTTCTTTTGAAACACTGAGGCTCTCACAGCCGTTGATTAGAAAGGCTTTTTAAAAAGATCTTATTTTTGTAATCCAGTGAGATTTTGGAATGGCATGGGACCTTTCTGTCAAGGCTTTGCTAGTTGTGAACTTTGGCTTCTCCTCGCTTGTCTCTCCAGGTCTCAGAGCTTGTGGTCATTTTTAGTGTGAATACTCTGTTTTAGCAGGATTAATATGTTTTTCTTGCTATACAGAGTAGTGCTGGCCTTATAATTCCAGCTACTCAGGAGGCTGAGGCAGAAGAGTCACAATTTTGAGGGCAGCACAGTGAGGTGCAGTATCAAAACAATCTTTTTCTTTTCAGCTCATATTTGAGTATAGATGTGGTTTATGGGATGACCAGTCAGAAGACCATTGTCATTTTCCTCACTTTTGACTTTAGCACAACACTCAGGGTCTCCAAGCTTACAGGTAGGTTGTGTCATCCAGCTAGCAGTCCCTTGATGAGTGCTTATTCTTACATGGAAGGGCTGATATAAACACCCACTAGGGTAAAGGAAACAGGCCTAAGTTGGCTCAGCCAGAGTGCTCTGTGCCTAGATACTGTGACAATCATCTAGCTCACGGACTTCAACCAAATGTCTTGTGTTGAAGTAAGTATTTAAAACGGCCTCAGGCTCAAGCCGACTATCTAAGCTGCAGCAGCTCTGCCTAGCCCAGCCGCCATGTTTCTCGGCCTGAGGCCACGTGCGCGCTGCAGCTAGAACCAGCCTGCCAGAAACACCAGCCCTGCCACCCACAAGATGCCAGCATGAGAGATGGCTCTGCCAATCTTCCACGCTGTCTCCACAAGGCAGGGCATTGCCCAGACCATTCCGCCATCCATGCAGGCCCAGTAAGAGAATGAGACTCTAATTCTTATAGATTAATCAAAGGCTTTATATGTTTGATGATGATTAATAACAAGATGCCCATACAAAGAGAGTTGTATCCCAATTAGCTAACCTAATTATAAGTTTATAAGTTGTTCCCCACGAGTGCTCTCCATACCTGTGTGGTTCTCCATCCTCCTACATCTCTGCCCTCTCTAGCTCTTCCTCTTCCTTTTTTTCTCTTCCTCTCCCAACTCCTCCTCTTCCTCTCTTTACTCCTCCCACCTTAGCTCCTCCCACAGTCTTGGTCCTTGTCCTCCACGTGGTACAGTTTTGACTGATCTATGTTCACATCTGAATCCCATTCCCAAGCAGCATGGAAAAGCCAGACATGACTAGCCCAGGTGCTATGTGGGACTCTGCTAGCTGGGTTTTCTTCTGTCTTTCATGAAACACAACTGCCACCATGCCTGATGACCTGAGTTCCATCCTGGGGACCCACATGGTGGAAGGAGACAATCAGCTGTCACAGATAGTTCTCTGGCCTCTGTGAGCATGCCATGGCACATTACACAAGTGAATTTTTCAAATGTAACGTTTTTAAAGGGATGATCTTAAGGCCAGAGACCTCACAGGTCTCCACACCCAATAAAACATAGAGGAGGTACTGGCAATGCCCATGCTATGTAGTAATGCATTTGAACTATGGAGATGACTCCAGGATCATTTTTAAACCTTTCACCTCCTAGTACCTGACATTGTGAAAAACGGTAAGAATTACTATCCTTTATAAGGCAAAAGAAAATAAAATCCAAACCATTCCCCATACAGAGTTTTTTTCAGTCTATCCCAGGGCATCTCTAAACTTAATAACTGTGAATTTGCTGTATCTGGGAGGCTGTGGGTGATTTTTGTTGCTAGCAAAAATCTATTTGCACATATCGCTCTTTCATTTCCTAGGCATCTGCCATCTGCTTTTTAAGCTGTGGGATTTCAGCTCACAGACAGTTGAAACTCGGCATTATATTTAGCTATTCCTGGCCAGCCTACTAGCGGGGCACCTGTATTAGCACTGGGCGGATGTGGTAACTAGCGGGGCACCTGTATTAGCACTGGGCGGATGTGGTAACTAGCGGGACACCTGCATTAGCACTGGGCGGATGTGGTAACTAGCAGGACACCTGCATTAGCACTGGGCGGATGTGGTAACTAGCAGGACACCTGCATTAGCGATTGGTGGATGTGATAACTAGTGGGAGTATTATGAGGCTGTGTGGTTTTTAGGTCTGGATAGAGTCTCTGATTCAAGCCAAGTTTTAAGTGCATTATGTTTATGGCCTTGGGTACTCCCAATAAATTTTTTTTCCAAGAAGACATGTTGTTCGAGATGATAGGAAATGACTAAGTGATCCAGGGGCCTTTCATGGCCTGATCATGGAATATCCTAATCACATTAAGGCCAGTGTGGAAACAGAGACCATTATACCTAATCCTTTACTTTCGAACACTTTCCAATTATATTAAATTTGAGGTGTCAAACACTGCGCTTTTCTAACCCTCATATAGTGTATTTAATGAATTTGATGTTTTCCTACTTGTCACCCCTGCCTACCCCCCCTAGCCCCCATCAGTCTCTACCTTGGAAATTCCATGTGTGGCTCTGATGGAGATGACTTGACATGCCCCATTCTAAAGGGATCCTGTCATGGCACTAAGGTCCCAGCTGTAGTGTTTAAGTGACCACTGTCAGAATTGGTTTATTGCGATGTTACGTTTGTTCAGACCTCAGGAATTTCTTTCATTTTATTTTAAATTATATGTATGAGTGTACATCTGTATATAGGTGTGTGCACATGAATGTAGTACCCATGGAGACCAGAAGGGGGAGGCAGATGTCTTGGATGTGAAGCTGTAGGTGGCATCTTATGTGGATGCTGGGAACTGAATTCAGATCCTCTGCAAGAGCATCAGGTGCTCCTGCTACAGAGCCACGTCCAGCCCCAGGAACTTTGTTTTTATGTGGTAAGCTCAGAATTTCTTCCTATTGGCCAGAGAATGTATTCTAACATCTCACTTTAGAGCTATTCATCTTCATCACATGTTCACAACCCTTTTAACAAATGTCCTGTCTATGATATGTTGAGTCTTATCTGATGTGGCTGTGAGCTTATGTCTAGACTATTGTGTTTGCTTTAGATATTAAAGTTTGTTTATGTTATTGTCAGCATGTCTCTCACTGATAACTTCCATATATGTTTTGAACCTATGCAAGGTAAAAAATTCAAAATTGATTATACCTCTTCAACTACTGTGATTCTTTCCTGGATCTATAGGAAAGACTATTTCAGATAAAAACACAATGTGCCAAGCTTACATTCACAGCATCTTTTGGGGGACCTCAGCCTGGAGTTTGTTTCTTTTTGAGAGAAGTCTGTGAGTCACAGTATAGCCTGGGCTGTTCAGGCTGGCTTCAAACTCATAGAGATCTGCCTACCTCTTAACAGTTTGTGCTTTCAATCCTGGAAGCACTGTGGCCATTTACAGCCATGCTGTAGATGTCTCTACTCAGAGCTATCATCCCTCTGGTAGCACCATATAGGATCTCCCATGAGTCTGGTCCTTTCCACAGTAGGATTCCCAGAATGAAGAGTCGATGGTTCCAACCACGTGTGTAGTTAGTTTTCTCTTCATTTGGCTCAAATACTGCTTGCAGTGAGAAAGTGCAGCCATGCCTGGGTTCCTCCGTTCTTTCCCTGATCTCTGAGCCCCTAGATCGACAAATACCCCTAACTCTAGTATCCAGTAGCTCACTCCACAGAGTGATTATAAGGCTGGGTGAAGGGAGAGGGCCCACTTCAGAGCTGTGCTTTTCATTTGAGTGGACCCAAGGCTCTCTTCCCAAACCTCTGTTTGATTCTGTGTTTAACAGAGGTGCTGTTGTCTCTCTCCTTCCTCTCATACCTGAGGAGGCTCTGAGTAGTTTCTCATGGCCTTTCACAGCCAGGATCTCCATATCCTTGACTTTCTCCTCTCCCCATCACTAGGATGTACTCCCATGCTAGGGGCAAAGGGCTTCTTCAGCTGTCTTCTATCAGTCGCTGCCATGGTTTTTTGGTTTTTCTTTTTTGTTGTTATTGTTGTTGTTGTTGTTGTTGTTGTTTTTTAGATAGGGTTTCTCTGTGTAGTCCTGGCTGTCCTGGAACTCACTCTGTAGACCAGGCTGGCCTCAAACTCAGAAATCTGCCTGCCTCTGCCTCCCAAGTGCTGGGATTAAAGGCGTGCGCCACCACCGCCCGGCTTTTTTGGTTTTTCTTTTGCTTTGTTTTGTTCTTTGAGACACATCCTTTACTAAACATAGAGCACACTGTTTCTGCTAGACTGGTTTGGCCAGAGGAGAACCCTGCCCTTCCACCCCTTGCCCCCTGCCCCCTGCCCTCTGCCCCCTGCTCCCTGCCCCCTACCCCCTGCATCCATCCACTGCACTGGACTTACAGCCTGGCTTGTATGTGAGTGTTGAGCCTCCAACTCAAGTCCTCAAGTTTGAGCCACCTGAGCCAACCCCCACCTGAGCCAACCCCCAGCCCACTTTGCTTCTTAAGATCTTTGACAAATCACATGATTCAGTTTCTCCTTTTGTTGGCTTCCTCCTTTTTCCAAGTCATGCCAACATGACTGTGACCAGAGACAAGCCTTGCATTCATTTCTGGTTAGTGTCATGTCTTCATTTGGCCTCTTTCTCTGGCTTGTCCACTTGCACTTCACCATCTGTAACTGTTGCTTTTAACTGCCTTCCACCCAGCCACCTGGAAGTGTCCCTTGCTTGCCTCAAGATGGCTAAATATCTGATTGGCTTATTTGAGTGATACCTCTCACCAAGGGCATACAGTTTTGGTTACCCTTAATACAGCTTTTAGAACATAAGCCACGCTGCAGCTAACCTTAGCCAGTACCTCATCTCGTTACTACAAGCCTTCCAGTCCAGGTAGAGAGAAATCTGCACCTGCTCATGCTCTTCCTAGTGATTTTGTTTTTCTGCCTACTTAATTTGGGAGGTCAGTATTTTGATTATTACAGACAAGTCAAGCATTGAGATTATTTTGTGATATCTGACATTCTTTTGGTTTGTGTAATTCTTAATTAGCTTCCTGCAGTCTCTTTCTGTAGAAGGCTCTGTGTCAGTTCCCCTTACCTGTAGGAGAACATTACTGCACCACAGGTACTCTGTGTCCTTGGGCCTGGTCACCCATGTGGTGGTTGATCTAACTGTTTCTGTATGTCATTCTCACGTCCTGGCCCTTGAGTCTCCTGGAAATAGAGGGTCAGCTTGATGATATGGTTGGCTCTGCCTAGGACGTGGGTATTTGAGCTACTGTGATAGTACAGACCTGTGGTTCAGTCCCTACTGTACTGATGTCCTAAGTGTCACAGCTGAACTGATACCCTAAAACTAAGTGATTTACATGGCTGACAGAGACCAGCTTTTTTACTATTGTATTTCTTTATCAAGAAAAGTAGACAAAAAAAAAAAAAAGAAAAAGAAGAGTTAATTTGGATAGTTATCTAAAATACCAGACAATAGTCAGTTGTTGTTGGGATATGGCAGAAACTACAGAGAGTTTGGGAATAACTTTAGGAAACTTCTCTTTTGTGTCATTGATTCAATTTAGTATATATATTTGTTTATTTTTGGCTTTCTAGACAGGATTTCTCTATGTATCCCTACTTTGTAGACCAGGTTGGCTGTCCTGGAACTCACTTTGTAAACCAGGCTGGCCTCAAACTCAGAGATCCACCTGCTTCTGCCTCCCAAGTGCTGGAACTAAAGGTGTATGCAATCACCACCTGACTCAGTTTACTATTTTTTATTTTGTTTGAATATACATGTTCAGGGGGGGCAGAGGTTGTTGTTGGGGTGTCTGCTGTATTTTTTTTTGAAGCAGTATCTCATTAGCCCTCTACCTCACTTACTGGTTAGACTAACAGGCAGCAGGCCCTACAGAGCCTTCTGTCTCATCATCCATGTGGAAATGACTGCTGTCTGGCTCCTATGTAGTTGCTGGATCCACTCGGGTTCTCACGCTGGGTGGCGTCCATCTTAATCACTGAGCCACCAGTCTAGCCTCAAAACCTATTTTAGGGAGGAGTTGTGTCTTATCCTCCATTGTCTAGTGATGTTGGCTGGTGATTCGTCAGCCTTTGAATACTAGTCACACGGATGAGTCCATGTTATACAAATAGCCACCCTCCTGTGGTGGCACAGGATGACCTGAAGACCAGTGTCCTTCATGAACAGTGTCTCCTTGGCATGTCTTTGTGCAAACCCTCAGATCAACACCTTCCACACAGGTGCTCTCAGAGGCTCTGTTGTCAGCTCCGCTGACCTATGTGGAAGGAGCCTGCAGCTGTCTTCAGGAAAGGCCTCCCAGACTACAGTATTATCCAAAAGCACATGCTCTGTTTAAACTCCTACTGACTGGCATTAATTAAGTAGAAATAAAAAATGAAGATAATTCACAAACATAAAAGGGCAGTTGGAAGGTGTTAGAAATGATAGCAGTTGGAAGGGGTGACAGGAAAGTAAAAACTGCAGTGTGCTGTATCACCTGACCTGACAAGAGCTTCATGCTGCTTGCTTACGCTGGGACAGAAGGGGTGTGTGTGTGTGTGTGTGTGTGTGTGTGTGTGTGTGTGTGTGTATTGACACAGAGACTCCTGTAGCTCAGGATGACCTCAAACTCCTGATCTTCTGCCTCTGTCTCCTAAGTACTGGGGTTGCAGGCACCTGTGACCATACCTTGCAAGTCACAATGTTTAAGTCAAGATCAAGGGGAAATGCCTGTCCTCTGGAGATGTAGCTTAGGGAGAGCTACACAGCCGATAATAAGGATTATCTGTGCCCAGCATGAAGGTCTTCACAAAGCTCCGACTAGATCCTGCAAAACCCTCACAAAGTCTGCTGCTGCTGAGCTCAGCCGGAAACCATTGAGTAGCTAGAAAAGCCGTCTGTTCCCATCGCGTTGTCTTTTCAGCGGTGATGTGTGACCTACTTTTCTGTATCAAAGAACATTGTCCAAAAACTGAAAAGGCAACTTACAGAGTAGAAGGGACATTGTCCAGGCTGAACCCAGAATATATAAAGAACTCTCCGACTCAACAACAGAAAGGTAACAGATTTGAATAGACTTTTCTCCATAGAGGACAGGTACATGGCCATGCTTGGGGTTACGGTACTGGTGCATGCCTGCCCTTCACAGTCCCAAGAACACTGAGACAGATGGATCATACACTTACCTTAAAATAAATAATGAGCATGTTGTACTTAGAGTTTTACTGCTGTGACCAGACATCATGACCAAAGCAAGTCTTATAAGGACAACATTTAATTGGGTCTGGCTTACAGGTTCAGAGGTTCAGTCCAGTATCATCAAGGCGGGAACATGGCAACATCCAGGCAGGCATGGTACAGGAGGAGCTGAGAGTTCTACATCTTCATCTGAAGGCTGCTAGCTTAATACTGGCCTCTAGGCAGTTAGGACCACGCCCACAATGACAGACCTACTCCAACCAGGCCACACCTACAAATAGTGCCACTCCCTGGGGCAACCATATACAAACCATCAGAGAGCAGATGAAAAGAAGTTAAATATCTTTGGGTATTAAATAAATACCAGTCATAGCCACAGTGAGTCCACTGTCTACATCCTCCCCACCACGGTGGTTATAACCCACAAATGGAGTCTAAATTACTGGCACATAGGTAGAAATTGGTGCCCTGCTACTTTGTGAGTCGGAGTACAAAGTAGTTATAGCTGCTGTAGAAAACAAGTTGGGAGTTCCTCAGAAAGCAAACCATTGAATGTCTGCAGAGATGGCTGAGCAGCTCAGAGCACTTGCCTCACAGTCGTGAGAACCGCTTTGAATCCCAGCACCTGTGTGATACACTTCGGCACAAATGCCTGTAATTCCAGCTTCAAGGAAGGCTGAGACAGGGGAATTGCTGAGACTTGCTAGCTTCCAGCTTTACCAAGAAGCCTGCACACACATACATGCACACACAAGTGCACATGCATAGACATCTATAAATAGCACACATAAGTCTTTTTTAAGTTAAGATCAAATGCTGCCTGCCTGCCTAAGTTCTTCCCTAAGCATCTACCCTAAAGTACTGGAAATGGCTGCTCTCACGAATGTGCATGCACTCTCCGAGCACTTCCAGTTACAGCAGATCAGAGGTAGGAACAACCCAGTGTCCCCAACAGACGAGCGAACAGAATGTGGGAGTCGGGTAAAACATGCAGTGGAACACCACGTAATCATAAAAAACAACGAGTGTTCCTCCACGCTACAGCGGGGATGACATGGTGCTCAGGTGGAGTCCAGAGCCCTGTGCATGCAGAAAAGCTCAAAGCATGATAAGGCCAGATGAAACAGATCTCACATATGTAACCCATTTCTGTAGACTATCCAGAAGAGACAAACATGTAGAAAGTGTGTACAGGATTTCCAGTTGAGCTCAGAGGGAAGCACTTGGTATCCTTAGGTAATGTCTTCACATAGTGTCAAGGTATTGAGTAGCACTGAATTGTACACTTTAAAATTGTTGATTTCAGACATGGTGGCTCACACCTTTAGTCCCAGCATTCTGAGGCTGTGAGTTTGAAGCCAACCTGGTCTATGTAGCAAGTTCTAGACCAGTAAGCGCTACATAATGAGGCCCTGTCTCAGAAAAAACAAACCAATGCTACTGCCTTAGTTACTGTTCTATTACTGTGAGGAGACACCATGGCCAAGGCAGCTCTTATAGAAGACAACATTTAACTGAGGCCAGTCCAAGATCATCATGGCGGCAAGCAGACAGGCATGGCACTAGAGCAGTAGCTGAGAGCTTTACATCCTGATCTCCAAGCAGCAGGCAGGGAGAGACACTGGGCCTAAAACCTCAAAACCCATTGCAGTGACACACATCCTCACGAGGACACACCTCCCAATCCTTCCAAAACAGTTCATTGACTGGGGACTGAGCATTCAGATGTACAAGCTCATGGAAGCCATTCTTATTCAGGCCACCACAAAAATGAGGAAAAAATGGTTGGCTTGGGGAGATGTCACAGTAAGTAAAGTGTTTGATGTACAAGTATGGGGAACTTAGTTTGGATCCCTGCCAGAATGTAATCCTGTAATCCTAGCACTGCATGGAGTGGGGCGGACAGGAGGTTCACTGGGCTTGCCACCTGCCTGTGGGGCTCAGGTTCGGGGAGAGACCTGGCTCAAGGGAATAAAGTGGGGAACAGAACAGCCAGCCTTCTCCTCTAGCCTCCCTGCATACTCCTGGGTCATGCATCTGAACACACGAGAACATACAACACACACACACAGAGACACACACACACAGACACACAGACGCACACATATACACACTGTTGATTTTATACAAGAGAGAGAAAAGAAAACAGTGGTTGGCTTCAGAGTGCTGGGAGCAGGTGCAGAAGGCTTTGAAGTCGGCCAGGGGCAGCATGGGAGGAGGCTGAGCTATGGCCTTAGAGTCTGCTAGGGAAGTCACTAGGGAAGAGAGCCTTCAAACTACAGCTGGGCTCCTACTGAGGCATGGGACACAGGAGACGACTATTCTGAGGTGGCTGGGCTCAGCCCCGTGGGCAGTATAGAACCTTTGACCAAGGAGGAGACCTTTGTGATGGACTGCTAAGATGGCACATGTATTTGAGAGAACACGGCGGCAGATGTGAACTGATGCTAAGCATATCCAAGTACAGAGATGACCTGGCCTCAGGAAGCCATAGGAATTGCAGCTATACCTACCGTGTGGGGAGCAGTGCCCCAGTGAGCCACTTCACTGCCTCTTTATAGGGAATCTGTAAAGTAGGAAAGGTTTTTCTCCCAGTGTGCAGATGAGGGAACAGGTTTTTGAGAGGCCAGGCAGGCTTGACTCCTAATGCAGAGATGATGAGAAAGGAGTTTTTAAAATCCTCACTTACTGAATCCTCTGCTGGGGGCGGGCTGGGCAGCAGTAAAGACATTTCTCCTTGGGTGACCAAAGGTGTGAGTCTTCTCGTGACAGCCCCCCAAGAGAACATGTCTTGCTAGCTAACCCTGTAGACAGGACCTCACGGGGAGCAGTTAGCCGACAAAGAAGGAGCACAATGGTGATCTCCAGCCTCTGTGCTAACACCCCTGCCTGCTTCCCCTCTTCCACACCCTTGGTGAGCTCCCTGGCTCGTGCCCTCATAGAGGCTTCTGGGGTCAGACAGTTGAGCTGTCTCACAAGACTGAGATCTAGCCACATGCTTACTCTTCCCCTGTGACTCCGGCACAGGTACAGGAGGGACTTGATCAGATTCCACGCTTGTTCCTCCTGAGTTCAAGACAAAGAACTTTACAAGCCAGTCTTTCTTCTAGGCTCTGAGAAAGAGGTACAGAGAAGCAAACAGGCATTTTCTTCTTTGGTTTTGGAAGGCTTTCATGTCATGTAGCTTGGCTTTGTTTGGTCCGTTACATGTTTCCTAAAGAGCTTCAATTAGAGTTTCCCATGATGGAGAAAGTAAGACGACAAAGCAGGTCCAGTTGACACCTCAGGATGGCCCTGCAGTCCATGGGCTCCAGGAGAGCATCAGGACTGTTCATAAGCCTTGTCATCACAACAGAAGTCCAGAGTCTCCCTTCAGCCTATCATTACCCCGTCAGGCTTGATTCTAGCAAGTGTCACTTACCTGTATGCCTTTTCAAGCTGCTGGCCTTTGTCTGAAGCATTTTCTCTCTGGAATGTTCTTTGTCCTGCACTGAGATTCTGTCCTACCCAAGGTCAGACGTAGCTTCATGGGCCCTTCTATGGGTGCACAGCTGTGTGTGGGGGTTGTGCCCTTTAGAAGTCAGATAGCCAGTTAAGTACCCACAGCTGTGTGTTGTGGCACACAGCTTCAGATTACCAGACTCAAGGCTAAGGAAGCCCTGCTGACCCGTTTCCTGTCTCTCCTCTTCGGGTCCAGGTGGAAGTGAAGCCGTACGTGCTGGATGATCAGATGTGTGACGAGTGTCAGGGCACACGCTGCGGTGGGAAGTTCGCCCCATTCTTCTGTGCCAATGTTACCTGTCTGCAGTACTACTGTGAATACTGCTGGGCCAGCATCCACTCCCGAGCCGGCCGTGAGTTCCACAAACCACTGGTGAAGGAGGGAGGCGACCGCCCCCGGCACGTCCCATTCCGCTGGAGCTGAGCCCCCGGCCGGCCAACACAGCTACACGTACTAGAGTAGATCACAAGGAGGAAGAGAGGACACTGCCTCAGGGCTCATGGTGTTCTGGAAATCTGTGCATTCGTTCTCGATTTTTAAAGAAGAAATGGGTCTTTTTATTATTATTATTATCATTTGCAATCATATCACTGAACTCAGCGTCCAGTGTAATGCAGAATCGCAGAGTGTGTGTCGGTACCCATTGGCACTTTGGTTCACACCTTGTCTGCTTGGTACCTTGATTTCTTACACTGATCTGTCACCTCCACAGTACGTAGACTGCCATTCTCATCCACAGCTGTCAGGTTGACGGCTGTGACTCTGTGTTTGATGTTGTGTTGTTGTTGCTCTGACTGGTCTTGAACTGGAGTACGTGCTTATTTTCAGAGACTTAGAGAGTCACCCCTAGGACAAGACTTACCAAAGGCCACACATGTAAGTAGAGGCCAACGTAGCAAACACTTTACAGTCAGCAGTCAGTAGTGGGGTCTCGTAGAGTGAGGCCAGCCCTTAATGAAAATAAGCCTGTAGTTGCTCTGTACTCTGATGTGTCCGGATACCTCACAAGCTGGGTCTTTCATTTTCCTTCATGTTTGATTTTTGTTTTGCTGAGGATTTGGGTTAGATCTTTTAGTGTTATGTAAATTTATGCTGCAATAGCTTTTGCTGCTATTAAAATGGTATTGTTGATACCATAATACTCTATTCAGGATAAGGTATCAATTAAAAAAAAAACAAGAACCCAACAACACACTTTTGTGGTTTAGGGATAGAGCCAGCTGCCGGAGGGAGATCATAAGAGACCAGAGAGAGACATCGGAGGCCGCCGTTCCTGACTGCATGTTTACTTAATGCGGTTGCTGCATGCAATAAATTTTATATCCAATGTCTAGTATAACACCTTCCCACAATGCACAAATTAAGAATCTATATAAGCTATAAAATACTCATTTTTTTTTTTTAAAAAAAAAAAGGATTTCTTTTTCATTCAAAGAATTGGTAATCTGTGGGAGGAAGGCATGCCTCAGCGGGTGGAACGCTTATGGACAGGAAGACCCCACAACAGGACGACCATTATTACAACCAATAGAAACCTAGTGTAGGATGCTCTTCCAGCAACCCTGTGGGTGTCGATGAAGTACTGCGGTGCTCTGTTACATATTGTGCAATTTATTTTATATAGTAAAGTGATTATGTCTAACTGTGATCAAAAGTAACTGTTTCAAGCCTCTGTGTCAGGCATTAATGAACCTGACCATTCGTAACTGGTATATTAACACATGAGCTCTGAGCGATGACTTCCTAGTGCTTGCACCGTTTTCCATAGCTACAGACCTTGTCCAGAAAGCCAAAGAGCTCATCTTAGAGTACAGACACTAAGAACACACACAGAATCTAGAATAAGTCAGCAGACTGACACGGAGGCACAGAGCTAAGGAGGCCACAGAAGGCTGATGCTAAAGAAACGTCTGCACCAAGCACGACGGCCTGGGCAGACGGGGCCTTCTGTGAGACAGTAACTGCTTAGTTCCCTGGATGTATCCTGTATAGCTTGAATAGAGTGAAGCCCTGCTCGCGTTAGTGGACGTTCTTTTAGTATTCACTCCCGGGCTGCAGAGAGTAATGGAGACACACATGGTGATTGCAGGACTCTGTAAAGCTTTTAAACCCTTCTTCCTTTGTTTTGAATTCTGGGGACAATCTGATTGGATGTGGCACTGCAGAGTAGACAGAAGTGGATGTGTCTTTTGTGCTGTGATGTCCTTGTTCTGTCTTGAAGTCAGTGTTGCATGGATTTTGTTATAGTTTGCTCCTTTTTTTTCTCTCCTGTGTTTAGTTGTGAATACTGGCTCTCCAGCTACAGTTTGTTTTCAAAAAAAAATTTTAAAAAAGGAGAAACAAAATAGTTTTTTACAGAATTAAAAGATGCCTATTAGAACCCTCCCCCTTTCGGGTTTTCTCTGGGCCTTTTGGTGATAACTGCTTTTCTGCAGCCCAGATGTGCTTTGCTTTGGTTTGGTTTGGTTCCTTTTTCTATGTTTGTGTTTTACTTTTTTTTTTTCATCTGTATGGGAAATTTTGTTACGCACTACTACTTTTTATATTCTAGAACGTTTTCAGAAGTTGGCTGATGACTTCCGCTTGTTTGTTTTTAAGGAAAAAGGCATGCTTTCTGACTGACATGATCTTTTGCAATACCTCAATTTTGAAATATAGGAAAGAAAATGATATTTTCTAAGTAAGTTTATTCAGAAAATATATATTAATTTAATTCTGCAAGAAAATGATTTAACAGATGGGTAACTTTATTTTTTTCATGCTTATTTGTGTTTTTTGAAAATGAAGAAGTTAGAGGTTTATAACTATATTACAGATCATATCTAACCTACAGAAATCTACCTAATTATATGAGAGATGCAAGTGTTTGGAAGAAGCACCCCTCTTTCATGTACTAAAATAACCCCGAGCTCTAGAGGAGCCGGAAGACTGTGCAGCGTGAGATAACACGAAGGCCACAGTGTCGCAGAGACCAGGTTGTCAGAGAGACTCCACTTGGTGCTGAGGGCTGTGACTTAGGTGATGGAAACTCCTTTCCCTTAATTTGTATATTTATAATCAAGTGTTGATTGTGTGACTGACCAGGATTGTGAAAGAGTTCTTCTGTTTGTATTTTTTTAAAGAGAACTTTTTTAGTTTATTAAATTATAACATGTTCCCTTTTGTTTTGTAAATAAATGTGCCCCTCCCCAGTTCTTAATGTTATATTAAAAGAGAGGGTCCTTCAAAAAAATTATTTTTTAAAAAAAACACAGAGGTGTTCTGCCCTGCAACTTGACTGGGAAGCCCGTGGGTAACACAGGTCCTGCTGTGGCCTTTCCCTGATGGGACACTTGAACTAGCGGATCTTTTGAAGGCTGTAACCAACCTCGACTCTTTGTTGTCATGTGCAATACTGTTTGTACTGTTTGTATAAAAAATAGAAAAAAAAAGAAAAGAAAAAAGGCATAAATCTTTATTGCAGATTTATTTTCCTTGCAGACTTTAGACATTGTGATTCACAGAACTCATTTTCTACTGTCAGATACGTACCTTTTCCTCATGCTGGTATTTTTTCAATAGTAACGTAGCCTTTGTACTGAGACAAATTTTCATTGTTATTTTTAGAAAGATTTTTTGCTAAGAAAAAAATTAAACATATTTACATATTTTTCATTTTATTTCGTATTTTCTTTAAGGAGTGCTTTCTCAATCATTACTAGAGTTGTTTCTGGGAGGGACTTTCATATCTGGTCAACGTCATAATATTATTTTGTATTTTTACTTGGAATAAATTAATTTTATGATGCTAATTCTTTAAAAGTTTATTTTTTTCATTTTCAGTTATTTTTGAAGCTAAAACCTTTGTAATATTGTTACTAAAGTGTCTAGTTTTTTGAAATGCAAAGCTTTATGTATTAACTTGCCGATGTGGTTTACAATATGACAAGGGTGGAAACGGTCGGTTCTGTAAAATGACTGGGACTGTAATGGACAATTAGATAATAAAGCGACAGAATGAGCAGAACGTGTGAGATCTCGACAAGCTTTTTCCTTTATTACAGTGTTCAGTGTGAGACTAGGGATGTCACAGTACAGGTCTCTAAGGATGTCACAGTGGGTTTATACAACACCAGATACAGCCAAATCTCTGGCCAGATAATGAAGTCACCCCTCCTGAAATAGCATTGGGTGTGAAGCCTAGCTTGGCCAGCAGTGTCCAGTGCTTTCCCTAAAATGTATGTGTGTGTGTGTTTGTGCATGTGCGTGCGTGTGTGTGTGTGTGTGTGTGTGTGTGAATCCACTACCAACTGCTGTCCGTGTGTGAGCCTGGTACCTTTCCCTCCAGATCTGTCACGCACATGCACAGTGGTTTTGTGTGTGAGAAGCCCCCACCTTGTATGTTGCATGACTTGAATGGCTCACCTGCAGTGTCCCTGCAGTTTCCCCAGAAGGGCTGGCAGCAGGCCCTAGGGAAGCACAGGTCACCACTGTTAATGTGTTAGCTGCGTCTTTCTCACACCCCGTCTTTCTAGTCTCTGTTATGGCGCCCCTTGTTTGCCTTTTCTTGGGGTAACATTGGGCCACTCTGTGCATGATCTGTCTGTCTTCCTGCTGCTGCTTCCCCAGTCCCCTCTACTGCCCTCCCTCCCTCCCTCCCTCCCTCCCTCCCTCCCTCCCTCCCTCCCTCCCCACCCCGTCCCCTGGAATGCACTGTGAAAGCTGCTGTCTGCTGAGGCATCTGCAGTTACTGCAGAGACATCTCTGGGCTGCAGAGCTGGTGTTGTGTAAACAGAACATCCGGGGACTTGCTCTACATAGATGGTGCACTTCTGCTAGTTGTTGGTGGCCTCTTCAGTTCTGTTGAAGTGGAGAGAGGTTAATCAATGACAGATAAGCGTGTGTCCAGAGTTGGCTCTTGGGTTCGCTCTATGTATTCAGTTTTGTAAATAATATATAGATTAGATCAAGTTGTGATGTAAAATTTTAACTCAAATTGGGTCCTATTGGTTGGAATTTTACATTAACTACAAATAAATGATTAGGAACAGAAGAAATTGGGGAAATTATTGTTTAGTGGTATAGATTATGCGTAGGTCTCTGCCTATATCTTGTGTTTTATCGCTTGTTAGTGAGGCATGGGCTAATGCAGTGTACTGCATTTATGCAATTAGCAAATAACTGCTAGTTTTCATTTTATCTATTAGCAACAAAGTGGCATTTAACTGGGTAAAGCTCCTACCTAAATATTTGAGTATTGTGACATCTCAGCTTGCAAGGTTTGAATGAAAGGTTAGTCACAGATTAGTGATAACAAAAAAAGTGTCTTTCTGTTAAAACTGGCTTATTTGTATTGACCACTCCTCTCTCACTAGTTTGTATGCTGTGTCTGCTAACATTTCCTTTTTCTTTTCTAATAACCAAACTTGTCAAACTCAGCTGCCATTGTATTCCATCCCACCAGAGTATTTATTATTGATACTGTTGACTTTATACCCCAAAGTGGGTCAAGAAGTGGATCCAGGGAGGTTGACTTTGTAAGATTACAGTAGTTCATTGGAACCCCGAGAGCTCGGGGGCTAGCACAGGACAATGCTTGCTCCTGGACACAGTGCTGTTGGGGGTATAAAGTATTAGTAAAGTGTTTGTATTTTCACCGTGGAAATTGATGGCCATGACTTTTAGATGTTCACAGCTCAGATCTCTGTATTTGATTTTCAACTAACAACTAATTTTAACTGTACTGTATCTTTTCCTACCTGTTCTCTTGGATTGTTTTTTTTTTTTTTTTTTTTTTTTGCTGGTAACCCTTCCTCAGCTTCTGCCCTGGGGCTTGGACTAATACTGCTTGTACGGATTTGCTACTGTGACTGAACGTGGAGCCCTCGCAGCTATCGCTTAACTGCTTACACTTTGTAGTTTGGACTTTTTTCTGTAATAACAACTTATTAAATCTAGTTGTACGAAGCACTGACACGTGTCATCTTTTTTGCTCCATTAGTTTTTAAAAGACAAAACAACTCACATATCCCACCAGAGCTCACTTTTTCTCAGAGCCCACACTTCCAAATGCACAAGGAAATTTGAAACAGGAAAGCATTTGTGGTCTCAGGTGATACACATGGCGGGGTTGGGACTTTTTTCTTTTTTGTGCTTTTAATGGCCTACAAGATCTCAGGCAAGGTAAATTTGGGCCCTGCCCCCGAGCAATTTCCCCAATCCCCGCCCCCAATGCCTTGTCTTTTAATTGTCAGTCCACCGCCACATGAGGCCAAACTCCTTAACCTTGAAAGGGTAAGTATTGTCACAAGGATACCAAAGTCTCCTAATAAATTTTTTCAGTAAATGGGGCTTTGGAAAAATTGGTGTGCTTTATTCTGGTCTTGCTGCACGCTTTCTCTGGGTTAAAGGATGCGGAACCCAGCACTGGACAGTTCGGTCCTGGTGGGTCTGGGCACAGGCAGTTCGGGACCAAGGCCGGGGTCAAGCACGAGTGACGTAGTGCTCTGGGCTCCACTTCCCCCAACACCCTCACCCACACCCACACCCACACCCCCCCCCCAACACACACACAGAGTCTTTGAAGCTGTTCTTGGAATGGGGAGGGCAGGGGACCGGAAGGGCATCCCGGGAGGAGGGGTCACAGAAAGGTGAGAGGGCAGGGCAGAGCATCCCGGGGGCAGGGGCTCGGTGTCTGGTTGCTGCCTCCGCGCGACCCCACCCACTCCTCAGCCCAAGTCCGCCTCCCACCTGCCCTGCACGTCGTGGGCTTGGATTCCAGGGTCCCAGCCCTGCAGGTAAGAGCGCTGGCCTTACCTTGAGAGGCCACAGCACCGCTCCAGGGCGAGCCCCTTTGAAGTCTGCTTTATGAACAGCCACACGTTAAGGAACACATTGACTCCTCTCTTCAGGATGCCCATTTGCCTTGGACCCCTGCACCAATCCCTTCAGAAAATGGTTCTGATGTCCTGCCCTGCGACATGAAGCGGGAGGAAGTATGGCGAAGGTGTCTTTGAGACAGAAACTTCTGGGTTTGGTCCTGTGTATGGCTTGAACCTTCCGCTCTGAAGGGCTGGTGGGCAGCAGGCAGCAGGTCAGCACCAGCCCCGATGTTAGGGCAGGGTAGGTGGAGAGGAGAGTGCTTTCCAGAAGCATCCATCACCAGTGAGCACCCTGCTTCTTTTTTTTTTAAGAGCCTTGTGTAGGTCTTCATCAAAAGATGAAGGGCATCTTTCGGCATTCTCCTTTGCCTTTTGTGTACATTGTTCATTTCTCTCTAGAACAGGGTCTTAACCCTGGCTGGCCTAGTACTAGCCAATGTAGCCCAGACTGGCTTTGAACAGATGTAGTCAGTAAGGTTCACACATGCTCTCCCGTGATGTAGCTGGAGCAGCTGAACCAAGTAGACTGTTGAACATGGAAACCAGGGGGTTTGCTGGGGGGTGGGTTTTGTATGTGACTTTTTTTGTTAATTGGTGATTCCAGATCTGTGAAGTAACCCAAACAGATCAACAGAAGACAACAAAGATAAGCACAGTGGAGCAGCCTGCACAACTAGACAGAAGACAGGCAGGAAAGCACCCGTAGTCAGATCGGTGGACTGGGCCTGAGTGCGCTGCCTGATGCACTGATGAGTTGGCTTGGGTCCAGCGGCCTCAGAGCGGAGGATAAAAGTGTAGTCCTTAAAAAGCTTCTTTGGGAAGCTGAAACAATTGTCTTCAATTTAAAATAGCGTTCATAGCAAGTCTGGGTGTTTGAGTTGAGACTCAATTCATGACCTTCACTGCCAAGGGCGTCCTCCACCATCCAGCCACATCCTCAGTGTAATGGGTAGTTCTATAAGCAACAACCCAACTGTCTTCAAAACTGCATCTCTTACCACTACCACCACCACCACTACTACACACACACACACACACACACACACACACACACACACACACACACA
>NW_021604674.1:2303096-2327462 GCF_004785775.1 Grammomys surdaster | reverse complement strand
ACACACACACACACACACACACACACACACACACACACACACACACACCAATGCAGTCTTTCATGGTTGCCAGACCCTTTGCAGTTTTTCTCACGTTATCCGTGTTGGATTTTTACCATCCTAAAAGGTGTTGAGTAGCTTTTGTTCAAATTTGAAGTGTTCTACCACATAATGAAGAGCATCCTTCAGCACACACATTTGCCTTTTGTGTGTGCTGTTTATTTCTTTTTAGGACAGGGTCTTAACCCTGGCCGGTCTGGTAGTAGCCATGTAGCACAGACTGGCTTTGAACATGCAACAGCTCAGCTCCAACCTCCGAACTGTGGGGATGATAGACATGTGCCCTACAATCTGAAACACAAGCCACTCCTGACATCAGGTGTGTGGAAACCAGCAGTGGACACAGCTGGAAGCTTCTCCTTCAGTTCAGTTACACCCAGACTTGCTAGAGCATCAGCTTCCACAGGTTGAGAGCCCAACCCTCCCTCAAGGCTGCCTCCACCTTCCCAATTTTTAGATGTCAATTGCTAGTCTCGGTTTCTGACTGACCAGCTTTAAGCTCGGGTTCATACAGCCCACTTTCTGGGAAGCACTTTAGCTGGTTAGTAAAGGCAACTGCAAAGGAAGTTGTGTTGGCTAACCTTGTCAGTCTGCCATACCTGAGAAGAGGGAACCTCAAAGTATAGCCTCCCTCAGACTAGCCTGCTTGTATGCCTGTTGGGCATTTTCTTGGTTGTTACATGAAGTAGCAGAGCCCAGCCCACTGTGGGCAGTAACATCCTTACGCAGGTGGGCCTGGGCTATAAAACTAGCTGCATATGAGCCTAGAAGCAAGCTAGTGAGGTAGGTAAGGTAGGTAGGTACGTAGGTAGGTAGGTGTGTGTGTGTGTGTGTGTGTGTGTGTAAAACTAGCTGAATGTGACCCTGTAGTTTCTCCTCAAGCTTCTGCCTTGGCTACCCTTGAGATGATGTCACAAATGTCACGTCTAAGAAACCACGTTCAACACAGGATCACCTTTTTTATTTTCTCCTTTGGAGTCAGGGTCTCATGTAGCCCGACTTCTAACTCAGTAGGTAGCCAAGGATGACCGTGAAGTTCTGATCCCCTTGCTTCTTACCTGCTGAGTGTTGTGAGCACAGGAATTTGCCACCACCATACTAGGAGTGAAAGCCAGGGCTTCCTGCATGCTAGGCATGCTTCTGCCAACTGTGCCACGCCCCCAAGCCCCAGGCTTTCTTCCAAGTTGTATTATTTTGGTTTAAAATATATGTCCACGATCAAGCTAAGGTTTGCATAGCATCATACACACACATGATGTGTGTGTGAATTATATCTGTATCTATGGACATTCTTAAAGCATATGGGCCCAAGTTTTGAAGACTGTCCTTTCTTCATTGAAGAAAAACCAAGCAATGAAGCAGAGTGCGAGTGCGGGCGGCCACGGGCTCCACCCCACAGGTCTTTTTTTATGCCAGTTCTTTGCTCCTGATTGTTGAGCTCTGCAGTGAGCTTTCTGATCAGCAGCTCTCCAGCTTTTCTTCCTGCTTTTTGTCATTTTGATCTCTGTCCAAGATTCTTTCAGGCCCCTCTGCAACATTCTTCCTCCAGAGTATGAAAAGTCCTTCAAGTCTCTCTCTGCCTTCTCAGCTTTAGAATCAGCTCTTTAAAAAAAAAAAAAAAAAAAAAGTCTTGCTGGGCAGTGATGGCGCATGCCTTTAATCCCCAGCACTTGGGAGGCAGGTGGATTTCTGAGTTCGAGGCCAGCCTGGTCTACAGGACAGCAAGGGCTACACAGAAAAACCTTGTCTCCAAGAACCAAAAAAAAAAAAAAAAAAAAAAAAAAAAAAAGAAAAAGGAAAAAAAGAAGGCTTACTGGGATTTTGAATGTAGTCGATTTGAATCTATACAATATTTTTTCTGAACACTCTGGTGTCTATCACTGGAGATTAAACTCAGGATTATGAGCATACATTGAGCTATATCCCCAGCCCCAAGGTTATGTATCTGATCTGTCAATGTGGCATATCTCCATGTCTCAAGGTCATTTTTGTTGTCCTCTAAGGCTCAGTGTATACTTTCACATGCTTTGTAAGCTGTGTATCTGTCTCATGGATTCCGGTGCTGTTGCATTTGGAATATTAGAAAATTAAGTTCTTATTGCCAGCATTCAGAAACACTTTGGATATTGACATCTCCCATTAAACTGCTAAACTGCCTGGTCTAATACTTTTGTAGATTCTGGAGATCTACATAGAATATCACTTTGTTTACAAGTATAAGGTCTTTTGTTGTTTTCTGAGGAAGGATCTCATGCAGCCTAGGATGGCCTCAAACTTTCTGCAAAGCCAAAATCCCTCTACATCCTAAGTGTTGGGATTACAGGTGTGTGACCATTCCTGACTTTAATTTACACGTGGGTGTTTGTGAACATGTGTGTCTGTGCACCATGCATGTGGCTGATGTTTTAAGTGGAGAAGAGGGTACTGAAGCCCCAGGGACTGGGGTTAGAGATGGTTGTGAGTTACCATGTGTATGATGGGATATGAACTTGAGTCCTCTAGAAGAACCACCTCTAGCCCCCATTTTTGTCCTTTAGATTGCTTTATTATGATGGCTAAAAACTTAAATATAATGAATTGGCAAAGAAGTGGACATGTATAATTTCAGTTTCTTGAAATTTATGAGGGATTGCATTCTTCCTCAGCATATGGTTGGTTTACGTCAGCTGCCGACACGCACATCTAAGGACTGTGTTCTCCAGTCATTGGGCATATCCAGATTGCTATGCCAAATCAAACACATGAATTATCCACACTATCTACTTTCAACTCCAGTTTTTCTTCTGGTCTGTCGCTTCTGAGAGATGTGAAACCCCGTTGCTCCTTTGTCATTTACTAGTAAAGTGTCTTCCCCTGTTTGTAAGCAACAGTTTTTACTGGAAGGTTTTCCTGAATTTATGAAACCATACAGTGCTTTCTCCCATCGGTATGGTACATGCAATCAAAGGAGCCATGGATGTGCATGTGGCTGTTGTCTTAGTCTTAAATCAGAGCCATGCATAAAACTCTTTGCGCACCTTACAGATGTTCTAGTTTGCCTGGCTGCCTGGGCCTGCAAGTCTTTTGCAATTAGTGTTAAGATCCATAAATAACTCATTGGCCATTAGCTTTTCCCTAATCAATGGCACTGGACCATAGCATTTCTGCAGGTTGATCTTGCAGCTTCTTACCTTAAAGTACCCTCTTCCACACTGAGCAGCAGTCCTGACTCTTGCTTTTTGGGCTCTACTCACCTACTCAACACATCTCCCTTGAGAGATGCCTTTGATCATCACCATTATTGCCCTACCTTCGCCCCTCCCCGAATCTTTTTGTCTTCTGGTTTTATGTTGAGGCACAATAGAGACTATACCGGCTTGACTGAAATAAACAGACAGAGATGCGGTCAGAGGTGGGGACGAGCCATTACTTGTATATAGAAAGAGTTCTGATGTAGTACGAATGTGACCAAAGGCTCTATGGGTCTGGCCAGTAGTTGGATCAGCTAGAAGGCCACCAGGCAGGACAGTGAGCTCCAACGCTGGCTGCCTTGGGAAGATACTGCAGTTGTCTGTAGCTGGACTGTACTTGCTGCAGGTCTGCTGGGATGGAACTGCAGGGGGTTAGGCTTGGTGACAAGTCCTTCTTTACCCACTGAACTATCTCTCCAGCTCAGTTTTCTCTCTCTTTAGAGGTTGTATTTCTTTTTAGGTCGGTGATAATGCTTAGTGTGACAAGCAAACATTCTCAACTGATTGGTAGCAAAACTTAAGTTTTTATTGTATTGATTCACACTGAATTTTACACTTAATGTCACTTAAGTCCACCAGTACCAGTGGGTCCTGGGAAATTGAGGTCTGAAGAAGGCAACAAGGCTGGGTTGGTGGGCAAACCTCAGCATAGGCATATGACAGAGATTGTTCTTTCAGGCAAATTCTATTTTGTTGGTTTGTTGTTACCGTTTTTGTTTGAGACAAGGTTTCTCTGTGTAGCCCTGGCTGTCCTGGAACTCGCTCTCTAGCCCAGGGTGGCCTCGAACTCAAGAGATCCATTTATCTTTACCTCCTGAGTACTGGGATTAAAGGCACATGCCACCATGCCTAGATCTATTGTGTTCTTAGTTTCAATTGTGCCACTTAAATGGCCATGCTCTCTGCAAGGACTAAGGTGCCTGACCCAGTCTGGTTCTGAGATCAGGTACATTCAAGGGGTCTGGTGTTACACTGTCACACCTCAGATGGCTCCCCTGGATACTTAATTTGCCCAAATCTCTATAAAATATAAACTACCTCAATGAAGGACCTTCCCCAACAATTGCCAGTTATCAAGTAACCAGCCCTGCTCAAAGACTAGGATTTGTGCACGGTGTGTGTAAAAATGTTACACCCAGAACCTTGAATCTTAGACTTTCCTACAAGAAACAATGTATGATCAACCCTAAATGTAATTAACTATTTGAAAATTTCAACAATAGTACAATGGATTCCATGAATCCACAATCCAGTTCAGCACCAACACACTATTTGAGTTTATTTGAGCTCCAAAACCCACACACTTTAAACACATAACTAATGCTTCATCACTCCCACACAGCTGGTTTAATGCACACACTACCTCAGTAGTGTTCCCTACTATCAGATGGGCAGGAACAACATTCTAGGTCACGTGCCTTCCTTTGTTGGGAAACTAGAATGTGTGTGTGGCTTTACAACTTACAACAAAAGGTTTTAAACTTTACTTGCCTTCTAGTTCTGACTTTCCAAGTGAGGATAAAAACCAAAACACTAATATATGGTTTGGATTCTTCCGGCCCTTACTATTTCTTCAATGATAAAACCACTCCCTGCTTTTAGAAGATACAGAAATAGCAAATAAATAGTTTATAAAAGCATACAAGTACACTACTACTTCTACATGAAATCATGAGTTTTCCTTTTGGTCCTCTATATTTGAACATAACCCTTCCATACAAAAAGTGTGGCTTCCAACAACCTGTGCACCTGAGCTGCTTGTTCAGTCTTCGCTGTAAACAACACACAATCGCACAGACTTTACAATTTGATGTTTATTCTCTTGTGGAATGCTAGGTTCAGTATTACAGGATGGTTGTCAAGGCTACTCAAGTGTGACAAACTTCATATCTAAGTGCTGTGGAGCTTTTAATTATTTTAAACAAAACCCTTGTTATTGTACAATTGAGGTCTGATGGTTTTTAAGTTGATGCCTTGGTGTAGGACCAGACACGAACCTTAGGGATGTTTATTACCTGTACATACATATATACAAATATATTCCACACATGTGTATACACGGGCATGTATTTGTTTATGTGAGAATTTATAAAATTATATATACATCCACATACATGCATATCTATATACAGCTCCCCACCCTCACCACTGAGCTGACGTCACAGCAGCTCATTGGCTCCGTGCTTAATTATTATTGCTGTCTGGTGTAACTACATGATTTTAGTGCCAAAGCCAGACACATTTTCTGGTGTAGGATGGACACTGTCATATAGATCCGTGTATCCTTGTGTGCTATGTATAAAGAGCGTTCCTCCCCGTGTGTCAGGCATGTCCTACTATAGTAAACAGTCTTTACCACAGGGTTTGGGATTTAAGCAGTGTAAAATCTATGTCTGGAAAACTGTTTGTGTTCATAGTTACAAAATATATATATATATATGATTGAAACTTACTGAGTACATATATGTTCTTTGAATCTGGCTATATCCTAGCCATTAGATAAATTAAACAAAAACCCATCCTCTAATAGGATGTTACTGTAGCCTTAAATATACCAGTACCTGCATTTATTATTTAGTATACTTTAAAAGTGAACGAAATGACATTAAAGGATTTGAAAAACACCATATGCATCTGCATTAAATATACAAAGGTTGCCACAGGGCCTGGTTCAATTCATTGCTTAACATTTTCATCTTCTAGGGCTAATATTAAAGTCACTCTAAAATTCTGAAAAGTATGGCTCATTAAGGCTTTTATACAAAAGAAGCCCTATTTGTAATCAATTATAAAAACAAGTACTATTTTAAAGAACACAAACGCATACAAACACCACAGCACTGGTGGGTCTCATCGTGGAGAAAGTGACTGTAGAGGAGGCTGTCCCTGCAGAAGCACCTCCTGGTAGCACATGGAAACCTGGCCGCTTCCTGTCTGCAGCTATTCAGCATGTAAAATTTAAACCTTTTCACATTAACATTTATATTTAATACAGTGCAAATACTTGAGAATAACTTGTTCCCCAATGAAGCAAGAGCCAGCACTAAGCTGAAGAGTCTTCAGATCTATTTATACATTCAGTTAAAGATCGCACAGACTCAGGTCTGCTGAATGTCAGCAGAAGGTAACTGAGCCGGCAGCAGGTATGTCCAGCATGCACCTCACTCGAGAGAACGCATGAAGGTCTCCAGGTTGTACTCGGAATCGTACTGCTCGGCATCCCAGAGGTCACTCAGGTTTTCTAGAACTGATTTCATGCTTGCTTTTCCAGAAGTGGAGCTGTCAGCCTTCTCTGCTTTCCCATCCTAGAGCAACAGTAGCAGATAAAGTGAGTTTTCTGTTGTTTGGGACAGGGTCTCATTATATAGTCCTGGCTGTGCTGAAACTCACTCTGTAGTCCAGGCTGGCCTTGAATTCACAGATATCCACCAAGTGCTGGAATTAGAGATGTGTGCCACCACACCCAATTTAATTCAGAAATATCAAAGAGCAAAAGCTATATATAGCTCAGAGGTTGAATCCCTAGTTCAATCTCCAACACTGGAAAAAGAAACCAGAAAGGCTAGGGAGGAGCTCAGGGACAGAGTGAGTGTCCTTGGCACTAAGTTCTGTGTTGGGCCCAACAGCACAAGCCCAGGCACAGTGGAGGCATGCTGTAGTAAGGCGTTCAAGGTCATTTTCAGCTATACTGCAAGTTCAAGGCTAGTCTGAGATAAGTGAGTTTTCTCAGTCAACCAATTAATAAGATGAAAACAGACACAAGAGGGAGGGAGGAAGACAGGGTCTTGCAATTTGGCCCAGGCTGGCCCTTTCTGCCTTGGCTTTGTGAGTGCTGGGATTGCAGGCCTTAGCCACCATGCTCTGATGTGGTACAACATTTCTGATGATAGGCTATCTAATAGATCAGTAGTTTGATCCCCACAATAATACTGCTATCTATCTGCTCTAAGTGCCTGTATCATTCTGTACGTGTGTATAATTTCATTTTATCTTAGCGCCATGTAATAAAATAAATAATAAAATAAATAATAAAAACGCCATGTAGATGCTCAGAAGTTAATTTGCCAATTTTTTGTTTGTTTGTTTGTTTTGAGACAGGGTTTCTCTGTATAGCTCTGGCTGTCCTGGAATTCATCTCTGTAGACCAGGCTGGCCTCAAACTCAGAAATCCGCCTGCCTCTGCCTCCCAAGTGCTGGGATTAAAGGTGTGCGCCACCACCGCCTGGCTAATTTGCCAATTATTAGGAGGCTGGACCAGCAATGCCCACCCATGAGTCCCACAGATTCCAGAGACTACAAGATGCTTGAAACAAGTCACTGTTGACAGTACAAAAGCCAAGTCTTCAAACACCTGGTATGGAAGAATTTATGTGAGCCAAAGTTACCAACTGGCTCACAAGATGATTCAGTAGCCAAAGGCACGTGCCACCAAGTCTGACAGTCTGAGTTGGGGCCTCAGGAGCCAGATGGCGGATGCAGGGCACCAAGCCCAAGAAATACACGTTAACACACACACACACACACACACACACACACACACACACACACGAATGTAGTTTTTAAAAATATGAAGTGTTGGAGGCTGGAAAGACGGCTCAGCAGCTGTACAGGGCTCAAGCACCTGCAATGGGCAGTTCTCAACCGTCTTCTACCTTCAGCTCTCAAGGACCTAATGCTGTCCTCAGCCCTCACAGGCACAGCAGTCTATGTACACAGGCGGTCTCCTGAATGTGTGTCTGGAGGAGAGCATCAGATCTCCTGCAACAGGAGTTACACACAGTTGTGAGCTGCCATATGGGTGCTGGGAACTGAACTTGGGCTTTCTGGAAGAGCAGCCAGTGTTCTCAGCCCTTACTTACTGTTCTTAATGCTTTTTACTTACTAATCCCAAAAGACTGTGCCACAGCGGCCTGGGCGCACTCCGAGTGCCCACACTCTCACAGTTCACCACAGACACCCACCAGGACTAATTGAAGATACGTGAGTTCTTTACCTTATCTAGAGTAAACAGGTCGAGAAGCTGGTCAGTCCCCATACTCTGTAAGCTAGAGTTTTCTTGGCTAATAACAGTATTTGCAATGTTCATCTTGAATTTCTGCAAGCCCATTATCTTTTCTTCTAGTGTTCCTCTGGTTATCAACCGGTAGACATTAACCACACGTTTCTAAATAAGAAAAACAATTGAACTGTATGTAAATGTAATATAAACTGCTAAACTCAGGTTTGTCAAATCTGACTGGAGTTCTGTCTGCTCCCATAACCTTAAAAATGTTTCCAGGGCATCAGGACAGACAGTGACCCTGGTTTTCGCAGCCATTCTAGAAAGTGGCAGTGGAACAATCTCACTGAGGTGAAAGAGCATCAAAGCAAGAACTGGAACCCAGTCTCCCCAGCTTTTCTGAACTTTTTGTCTAGTGTTGAGTGGAGGGTTAGATGACTCACCTGCCCAATACGATGGGCCCGGTCCATGGCCTGTAAATCTCGCATAGGGTTCCAGTCATGCTCCACAAACACCACAGTGTCAGCACCAGTCAGGTTAAGCCCTAGGCCCCCAACATGAGTTGTGAGCAGAAGAACATCAATGGATGGGTCATTGTTAAACCTACAAACAGATAACAAGAGCAGAGTTAGGATCCTCTCGTAAATCAAAGGGGGAGGGGTCAGCTGGCATGAGAAGGGTTTGGAGTTCTTTCCTTAGTTAAGTGCAGTAGATTTTAAACTTTTTAAAGAAACTGTAGAACTCATCACTGTCAGAAAAGCAAAGAACTACTGCATCAATGGAAGTTCAAGAACCCTCTGTACCTAAACGCAATTTGCAACATTCTGTTATTTTTTGTATGTTTAGAATGCTGAAATGTTTTTGAAGTTAAATAAACAGTATTACATTAGCACACACACACACACACAAAAAAAAAAAAAAAAAAAAAAACCTACTGTTTCTACCGCCATGATAAAGTACCATGATCAGAAGCACCTTGGAGGGAAAGGTTTTATTCCAGCTTGTAACTCTCAGATCACAGTCCACCATGCAAGGAGCTCAGGGCAGGAACTGAAGCTGAAGCCATAAAGGATGAAGGGTGCGGTACTAACTGTGGGGCTTGCTCATGGCTTCCTCAGCCTGCTTTCTTCTATCAGCCGGGCCCCCCAGTCAGGCCCACCAGCAAGCAGTGTAACTGCCCACAGTGAGCTGGACACTCCCACATCAATTCAGAAAATGAAGCACAGGCTTGCCCAGAGGCCAATCTGGTGGGGGCATTGTCTCAACTGAGGTTTCTTCTTCCAACTGACTCTAGCTTGTGTCAAGCTGATATAAAACTTGCCAGCACAGACATGGTATGGATGTTTGCTATCCACTGAGAGGAGAATGTCCTTTGAATATAAATATAATGTGATGGTTAAACTCTGTCAACCTGAGAAGATTTGGGATCAAAGGAAAAGAGTCAGCTTTGTCTGTGAAGAGGTTTCTAGATTACAGAGGTGGGAATACCTGCCCTAAATATGGGGGTCCATCCCATAGGGAGATTTTCCAGACTAAATGAAAAGGGAAAAATCAAGCAGATGACCCTGCATTCGTCCTGACAGCAAACACAGTGTGACTCGCTGCCTGCTGCCCTGACTTCTCCAACATGAACTATGCCTTTGAACTTATTCCATATTTTATATAAAGCACAATATATATATATATATATATATATATATATATATATATATATATATATATATATATATACACACACACACACACGCATGCATGCAAATCTGTATCAGAAGAAATTTATTCTAGGCATTATCAGAAATTTCATAAGCAGAAGTAAGGCCAAACAAGTAACATTTTATATCACATACAGATTAAATCATAAAAATGTAGATGTTGTAATTAAAAACCCAACTATGAACTTTTAAAGTGTAGAGACAGATGAGTAGGGTAAGGTCACATCTTCCAGGGAAGGCAGAGGAAACGTTCAGGAGAGCTATTTAGTCTTAGAAGATATTTATAGGGGCTGGAGAGATGGCTCAGCAGTTAAGAACACTGATTGCTCTTTTAGAGGTCCTGGGTTCAATTCCCAACAACCACATGGTGCCTCACAACCATCTGTAATAGCATCTGATGCTCTCTTCCAACAGCTACAGTGTACTCACATACATAAAATAAAAAAAAAAAAGGAGCAGCCACACTTCTTGGTAAGACAGCAGATTAGAAGCTCTTCCATTGTAACCCACTGTGGAAAAAAAGGATAATAACCTACTCCTATAAACACTGCTCTAGCCGGGTGGTGGTGGCGCACACCTTTAATCCCAGCACTCAGGAGGCACAGGCACATGGATTTCTGAGTTCGAGGCCAGCCTGGTCTACAGAGTGACTTCCAGGACAGCCAGGGCTATAAGAGAAACTCTATCTTGATAAAACAAAACAAAACAAAACAAAACAAAAAAAAACAGTTCTAAAAACCAATGGTGAGAGCTTTCAGAAAAACATGAAGCAGCCTTGAACCCTGTCCCTCACTGAGATCAGCAGGACTTTCCTGGGTGCTCCCTCCACTCCCCTGAGGACACAACTGCAGGAAAAGTCAGAGGAAGCTGAGGCGGAGGCGGAGGCTGTGAGCTTCTACTTGAGAAGTGTCTCTGCAGAAAATGAGGCGGATGCTATCCGATCACGTGGGAAGAACTGGCCAGACCTGAAGCTGAGTGGACTGTGGAAGCAGATGCTGATGGAGGCAGCTTCTCTCTCTCGGTCTCTCTCGGTCTCTCCCTCCCTCCCTCCCTCCCTCCCTCCCTCTTTAGAATGATAAATACATAGCTTAGTCACAGGTACTTTCTGAACCTTGGACTTCTCTCCAAAACAGATGGAACATGGTGGGGAAATGTCTACAAAACCCATATGCTGAGGGCTGGGAAAAGACCAAGGGCTGACACAACTGGCCATTAAACAGAATGAAACCTAAAAGGTCACTTGTTCTAAACTTCCAAAAGATACTTACACACACAAAGCTAGCTTAAAATGGAGCCACAAACTGCACCTGACCCATCCTCATAGACTGCTATATAGAACAGGCAGGAGAACAATTCAAAGCCCTTCTATGAAGGAAGAAATGTTGATTGATATATTATCCTGCTCTGCCCCCTCCCTCCCTCCTTCTCTCCAGGCTGGCCTCCAGGACTGCCTTGAACTCCTGATTCACTTCCTAAATGCAGGAATTTTAGGCATGCCTGATTTGACTTGCTACACATTTTAAATTTTATTTTACCTGGTCTTTAATACAAACTACCTAAAAAGGAACAACAAAAAACTTTACTCTTGCATAAATCTCTCTAATGTCCTTGGTTTTCATTTTGCATCACTCAACTAGGTTTCATGTCTCTCCTGTATGTTTCTTCAGACGTTCTATTGTTATGCTATTGTCCTTGCGCTTAGCCCCGTCAGTCCTTCCTTATACCCCTTCTATTCCCTCTACATTAGTTTTGTTTTTTTTACATGTATTGGTGTTTTGCCTGCATCCATGCCTGGAACACCAGGAAGCAAGAAGAGGGTGTTGAATTTCCCCTAGAGCTGGAGTTACAGGTGGTTGTGCGCCATGTTGTTCTCTAAAAGTGCAGCAAGTGTGTTTAACCACTGGGCAACCCTCTCCTCTCCTTACTTCTTTATTAATCTAGATACACTGTGGATCCCAAACCTCCCCCTAGCTATTTTCCTGCTGTGTCCCCCACCCAAGTTGATCAACACTAACGCCCGTGATTAGTCCACTTCCCTTCCCAATGTCAGTATCTACGTATCCCTTACTACTGTTGCTCTCTGTGCCCCAAAAGTTACTGAAGTTAAACGAGGTGGTTGTTTTTAAATGACTAGCTGATGTTGTGGTTATTTCTGCAGTTAATACTCTACTACTGGAATGGTACTGGTGATCATGCCCAGTGCCCTACACATGTGAACTGAAGATTTAGCAAGCACCCGAGTTTCTAGTTCACTGCAGAGGAATGGCATCTCAGCCTACTTACTACAAGCTCCCCCTACCTGAGCGCTGCAAATACTTGAGCAGAAAGAATACAGTAGGGGAAAAAAATCTAAAAGAGGGGAGGGAAGAAAAGAAAAAGAATCCAACCAGTTAAAAAAAACCTAGATATGCAAGGCCCAACAAAAGAAAATCACAAATCATCGACAAACCCAAGCAGGATGAATCCTGTAAAAAGGAGCAATTTCACAAAGGCAGGTGTCAGGGAGAATGAGTCAGATGAATCCAAAAGACTCAAGAATATTACATCGTTGAATGAAATCAAAGAGGATACAAATGAACTTCTAAATATATTTAAAAGGCAACAGTTGAAATGAAGCCAGTGTAGGCTATGAAGCAGGGATTCAATAGAGAAATAGAAATAGTGCATCCCAAGGAAATGAGTTTACCAGGTCTGTAGAGAAAGTACTTTTACCAGCTGAGCCATATCATAATTCAAAATTCAGCAATAAAAAGCTAAGTCAAATGAAAAACTCAGAAAAAGGCCTCATAGAATGGAGGACAGAAGAGAAGAAAGCTGAGAGTTCAGAGACTGACAGATATTCAGGAAGTGAGCAGAACATAAGGTCCATGGAACTAAAAGGCCAGATTTACTAGAGCGTCGAGACAATGTTTTCAGTAACATCATAGTGGAAACTCCCCAAACTGGGGGGAAAAAAATGAACACCCAGATTCAGGCTGCATTCGTGATGCCAAGCAGAGAAGAAGAACATCAACACTGCAGGGAGCAGCACTGCACATAAAGAACACTGGGTTTCATAAAGCAGCTGCTTCTGAGAGAAGACAGAGGCCAGTCTTCACTAAGTAACAACACCTATAATGCAAACTTTCACCGACAGGCGATCCATAAGAAAAGCACACACTACTGAACAAGAAATAGAAAAATGTCAATGCCTGAAGCTAAATGAACATGAGAACTCTCAAAACCACTGGAACACAATGGAAGCAGCTGTAGGAAGGACGCTTAGAGCTCCTAGTGCAAACATTAAAAATCCAGAGCCCGTGTGACGCTCAACAAGTAACGGCAAGGTGAAAGGCCAGAACTGACTCCAGAGTTGTTCTCTGACTGACTGACAGACACAGACACAGAGACACACACACACACAAACATGTGTGCATGTTGTGCCCTTAAACCCTGAGTACACAGAAGAAAAGAAACAAAGGTAAAAAATTAAATTTTTAAAAAATCTAAAAGAAAAAAACAGTGGAAAAAAGATGGTTCTCTGAAAAGATACACAAGAGCAACAAACAGCCAAACCACAACAGAAAGCTAAAGAACCTTTAACAAAATGAGAGCCACAAAAAAAGAAAATGTACCAACAAAATTCACATTAAGATATACCTTTAAAACTACTGTAATTAAGAAATTAAAAGAGGGGCTGTAGAGATGGCTCAGTGGTTAAGAGCACTGACTGCTCTTCCAGAGGTCCTGAGTTCAATTCCCAGCAACCACATGGTGTTCACAACCATCTGTAATGGGATCCGATGCCCTCTTTTGGTGTGTCTGAAGGCAGCTACACTGTACTCATATACATAAAATAAATCTTTAAAAAAAAAGAAATTAAAAGAAATGGATATTTTTAGACAATCTACTGAAATTCAAGTAGATAAGCACCATAAAGATATAACAAGCAATAAAATGTATCACAACTAAAAGAGCCTAGGTCCAGATAGATTCGCTGAACTCTGAGACATTCAAATGAGAAGCAACACCAGCATTCATCAAGCTAATTCATAACAAAAAGCAAAGACTTGCCACCAACCTTTTTAAAAGCTGGTATTATTGATATCAAAACAGTTAATAACAAAAAATTATATTCCCTATGATGAACATAAGATAGAAAAATTTTCAATAAAATACTTGCAAATCAAGTACCATCGGAAAGATGGTAGTCAAGTTGGCTTCATTCCAAGGGTTGGTTTAACAATGGATATAATTCATTACATAAATGGACTCAAGGATACAAAGCCAATAATTACTTCAATAGGTACAGAGGAGCTGGACAAAATCCTCAATCCCTTCATGATAAACTCAGAGGAAAACTAGGAATAAAAGGAACATATCTCAAAGTAATAAAGGCTGTATATGACAGACTTACTCAATAGGAGAAAAGTGAGATCATTTCTTCTAAAACCTGGAATAGAAAAGGGTCCAAGTTCTTCACTATAATCAATATTGTGCTTGAAGGCCAGTGAGACAAGAGAAGGAGACAAAGGGATATAAAGAGGAAGAAAGTCAGAGGTTTGGTTGGGTGGTTTTTAGTGGATGATTAAATTTTATCTTGGTCTCGAGCTGGAAGATGTGTTAGTGGCTAAAACACTTGGTGTGGACCTGAATTCAAGCCCTCAGCACCCACACCAAAGACAGGTGAATCCTAGGGCTGACCAGTTGTTAGTCTAGCTTCAACAGTAAGCTGCAGGTTCAGTGAGACACTGTCTCCTAAAGTAAAATAGAGAAGTGAGTGTGCATGCATGCATACACAAGATTCCACCATAAAACTCTTAGATCTCAAAAACTTTTAAGCAAAGAAGCAATTAAAAATCTACATTCAAAATCAATAGCATTCCTACGTATCAGTAACATACATTCAGTGAGAAAGAAAAGAGACAGTCTTAGAAGAAGACCTTAACATAGATTAAAGAATATTATTTATTTGTTGTTTGCATATGGAAACAGTGTCTCTCTATGTAGCTCTGGCTTTCCTGGAACTTGATATGTAGACAAGGCTGGTTGAACTCACAGAGATACATTTGCTTCTGCTTCCCAGGTGCTGAGTTTAAAGACATGTGCCACCATGCCTAGCTAACAATGAAATATTTAAATACTAAAAAAGGAAAGGACACTTGAAAATGAAAATCCCTCTATGACTAAATTTAGAGAATTGTAGAAAGGGCTGTACTACCAAAAGCAACCTACAAATTCAATGTACACATCACAGCCTTCACCACTCTACCAAGAGTATACACAGCACTGATAGGAATCAGTGGGGATAAAATAAATACTAAATAAGGGTAACAAAGTAGGGTGGGAGTGAGATGGGAAGGTAATGAGGGAGGTGTGAGTATGATAAGAAAACAAAACAATGTTTCAACAAGCTGGGCATGGTGGCACATGTCTTTAATCCCAGCACTCAGAAGCCAGAGGAAGGTAGTTTGAGCCCAGCATGGGCTACAGAGTGAGTTCCAGACCAGCCAAGGCTACCTAATCAAACCTTGTCTCAAACAACAAAACTATTTCAATAACTTCACCAAAAAATAGGGGGAAAATCCTTTTCATGTTAAGTACGGAAGACCTGGAATAAGCCAATGCTGTCCTGAGCAAAGGAAACAATGAGAGTTGTCACTGTAGCTGATTTCCAAGCCACAGGAAACAGCATATTTCAAGGACACAGACACTGAAAATAATGCAGTATAACAAAGGACCCAAATATACACTCACGTAGCAACCTGAATTTCAACAAGATGCCCAAAGACCACACTGGAGTAAGGACAGCCCGTGGTCACTGACAGTGAAAACTCAGTCTCCTCATCTACATCCCTGTACTCCTGTACAGAAAGAACAACTCTAAATGATCAGAGATTTTAATAAAGAACTGAAATTTTCCAAGTATAAGAGGCAAAATCAGGGAAACTAATTTGAGATATAGACATGGTCAAGGACTTCCTAAAAAGGAATCCAATCAACCACTCAAGAAATAATGCCAAGAACTAAGAAACAGGTTTACATGTGATTAAAAACTTGTATGTCAAAGGAACACCATCAAATGAAGAGACAGCTTACAAAATGGGGGGGAAAATCTTTGCTAACCTTAGAGGATTAATATGTACAATACAAAATGAACACTAACTAAACACCAAGAAACCAACCCAATCAAGAAATGGGCTAATGAAATGGACAGACAGTTGAAAGATCCAATAGAACGGGTCATTAAATACATGGAACAAAACAAAGTCATTTAACATTATTGGCTGTCAGAGAAATCAAAATTAAAACTACATAGATTCTTAGAATAACCATTAAGACAAATAACAAGAACTGGGGAGATGGCTCAGTGGGTAAAGCACTCACAGAAGAGGACGGGATGGAGTTCAGACCTCCACAACCCACATGGGTGCCACATGGGTGTGGCAGACTGCCTTTAATTCAAGCCATGGAAGGTGGAGACAGGCATGCCTGGAGTAATTTGGCTATGAAGACTAGCTTTACTGATAGTTCTGAGTCTGAGGAGACCCTGCCTAAAAGAATACATTAGAAGACAATTTGAGGTTTAAAACTGTACCTGGGAATCTGCTTTCTCAGAACACTGATTTCATCGATGTATTTCAGGCAGAGTTTGCATTTTGCTTCCTAGATGAGTTGGTTTACTACTTGTTTTTAGCAGAGACAGTAGCTAGGATGGAGATTTTAGCTTACGCTATGTGTTTGCTTGCTTCCACTCTGACTCCTAACAGCAGAGGAGGAAGCAGTTATCTTGGACTGCTATGCTTTCCTAATACAAGCACTTGTTTCCTCACAGTACTTCTGCAGATCTGGATTAAAGGAAGTTTACTGGGACTGGATTACCCAGTAACACACCTGCAGCTACTTACCCAAAGAAAACATTACTGAAGGCAAAGGCCTTCATGAGCAATAACAAATACACTACAACCTGACATGGCAGCAGAGTAGAGGGGGCTACTTACCGGGAAACAATGGAATGCCGCTGCCCAGGAGGTATGCTTCCATCTAGTCTCAAGTAAGTGACAGACGGCAGGTGAGGCTTGAGCAGATCATGTTCTACTATATCAAGCATGCTTTTAAGCTGACAGAAGATCAGGATTCTGTGCTGAGCCACAACAGACTCTGTGCCACTCTCTGAAGAACTGCCATTTCCCAAACCACAGTCCAGCAGCAACTTGGGAAGAAAGCATTACACGTCATTCAACAGAAGCAGACAAGTATTTGCTACCATACATGCTAGCTATTGCAAATATGTCTACAGAAAGAAAAGGTTAAATATATTTAACCTGTATCAGCCCATTAGTACTTGGGGCTAAAACTGACCACCCCGCTTGCTTGCCCCTCTGTTAATGTTAACTCAAGGCAGTGACACAGATGTCTCAAACAAAAGCTATACAGTAACTTCTTTAAATAAGGGATCATGTATAGTGATATATATATCTTTAATCTCAATACTGGAAAAACGGGCAGATCTGTGAGCTTTGAGGCCAGCCTGGGCCACACAGTAAACTACAAGCCAGCCAGGGCTACACAGTGAAACCCAGTCTCAAAAAATGAATGAATGAATGAATGAATGAATGAATGAATGAATGAATGAATGAATGAAAAACTTTAAAAAGCCAGTCAAAAATACAACGCTGAATGACTCCATTGAGATCAAACAGTTGAAGAGCTAAGTCATAGAAAGCAGGTTAGCATTGTAAGGGAAGGTTATAAGTGACTGACTACTTGGGAGGCAGTGGCTGGGGTTACAGAGTTCTCAGGGACTATGGCAGTGACGGCTGTATGACTCTGTGACTGTATTGTCAGAACTGCACAGTTAAAATGGTATGTCATGTTTTTTAAAAAAGCTATAAAAAATTTTTAAGCCAAATTTAGAAATACGGTAAATGGTAAACACATCAATAATCTTTGGGAAGAGCAAAGTGTTCTAATATTATATACTAGGAATGTTATTTTATCATTAAAAGACATACGTACTTGCTTCAAGGCTGAGAGCTTAGGCGCATGTTGAATATCATGAAGAGAAGAATTCTGAACTGCTAGTTTTTCAGTAGTGCTCTTGAATTCTGGATGCTGAGGGGTCAAGACCAGTGCTGGATGGTTGCAGAGTTTACGTAAATACTGTAACGCCTTTAAAGGGGAAAACAACTATGTAAGTGTGCTTTCATACCTCAAGAACCTGTAATTTTGTATCCTTTCCTCCCTATTCCATTTGTCTAGAAAATTCGCACTCAGTGTTCAAGAATCAGTTCAGAGCAAGATGGCTCAGCCCATAAACCATTTGTCATAAGCATGAGGATCAGAGTTCAGATCCCTAGAACCTACATTAAAAAGGAAAAAAAAATCTGAATGGACATGGAGAATGCCTATAATTCCAGTGCACGGTGGGAGGATACTAGGGAACCCCTAGCCAGAGAAGCCTCAACAGCAAGCTTTGAGGCTCAACAAGAGATTCCCTCATTATACAATATGGGGAGCAATCTAGAAAGATACTAGCAGGGTGGTGGTAGCGCACACCTTTAATCCCAGCACTTAGGAGGTAGAGGCAAGCAGATTTCTGAATTTGAGGCCAGTCTGGTCTACAAAGTGAGTTCCAAGACAGCCAGGGCTACACAGAGAAACTCTGTCTTGAAAACCAAAGACAAAGAAGGAAAAGAAAAACATAAGATGCTACTGTCAGCTCCAGACATGCACATATAGATGTGCACCCATCCTGCACAGTATTTACTGCATTACTTTCTGAAAAGTAAGATCCTTCATTCTAAAGCCTTCTTTTCAGGAAATACAAATGTGTGTCCCATTCTGTAAGGTACATATTAAAAGCATTTTCTCATTGCTAATATTAACATTAGCTGAGTGTGGCGGCACATGCCTGTAATCCCAGCATTCTGGAGGCAAAAAAGAGAGAAAGCAAGAACAAAGGCTCATATACCATTTGCCATTGGTGACCATGCAGCTAGCCTGAGCTATATAAGTCTGTTTCTCAACAGACAAACAAAACCAGGAAATATTAAATAGGTACTTTGATGTTTTTCATGTTATATACAGTGTTGGAAAAAAAAATGGAATAATGCATTTTAGTCTTCTATATAAAAACAGCCCCATTAAAGAACATTCTTTAGTTGTTAAAAGTAATCTATAACCTCTACCTGGAATACATGACCTGTAGCTTTAAGTTTTGGTTTTTCAGTTTCTTCTGAAAGTGCAGCTGAAGACACAGTCTCATCAACATCACACTTGGCACGTGACTTAGCAAAATCTTCATAAAGCTGAACCTATGAAATTATCCCAGGGAAACAGTTAATATACATCTAAGAAAAGGGCCTGTGTGTGTGTGTGTGTGTGTGTGTGTGTGTGTGTTGAACAATAAATTAAACCAGCCTTTATAAATGAAAGCAAACTAAGATATATTACCTCATTATTGATATTAGAGATAATTCAATCCATCTGTATGTTAAATTCCTTTAAAACTACATTTACAGAAAAATATATGTTAAGTTCAGCTGCAAATTATTACACACACACACACACACTAAATTTTTCCTCCATTTAGGAAAATAAATTATCAATAAAAGGGAGTCAGATCCATTACAAGTAAATGAGAAAAATCTTTTTTTAACACAAGGCTATCAAACCAAACAAACAAAAAAACCGTATCAGTCCCTTCTGAGACTAGATTTTAAAAGAATGTTACTTCTAATTTAAAGCATTACCTTGTATTAACTAACATAATGCAATAGGAAAAAAAAAAATCTACCGAGGATGGAAGAACAAAACTCACTGAACACAAATCCATAAATGCTAAACAAAGGCAAAATGTCACTTCCCTCTGCAGTTCTCTTCCTCCAGATTATTTAAATGTGGTTTTTGCCTTTACTATAGTACTATTACCAGAATATTATCACCATTCCCTCCCCAAACGGCTAAAAGTATCCTATTATCTTAAGACATTCCTTTCAAGAAATAATTTTTTTTTTTTCTTCTTCTGAGACAGGCTCTCTCTGTGTGGCTCTGGCTGTCCTGGCCTCACTCTGTAGAGTAGATGTTAAGGCACTGAAGAATCAGAGCTCCTGCCCATCAATCCAAGGGGAACAGATGAGTGCTGGCTAATGGGTGCTACACTAATACAAACCAGAAGAGGGTAAGGTTAGATCTGGGATTATTCTTTGATGCATTTAACCTTGCCAAACCAAACAATACTGAAACAGAATATATAAACTAACCATTCAAGCGTGATCTGACAGAAATGGTTTCTATCAGTACAAGGAAAGCCTCACAATAAAATTCTCTTCTAACAGTCTCTGTGCATAAAGTCAGAAACAGGTCAATTTATTTGGAACACTGATAGAAAACAACTAATATTTCCCAAAGATCAAGATTCTATACTTAAACAGTGTTATTAGGCAAGCTGCTTACTTTTTCTCACTTTTGTTGTATTTGCAAAAACAGGGACTATGTAATATCTATAATGCTGTCATAAAGATGATACAATACCACTCACAAACAGACTTTGGCCTTAATAAGGGCTTCTTTTTTATATTGGCACCCTCTCTGCTCCTTTTTGTTTCTTGTAGTTTCAGTTACCAAGTGGTTTGAAAATACAAAATAAAAATTCTAAAAATAAAATGATTTATATCATGAAGTCAGATAACCACTCTATGTGGCAAAGTTCTATGCCATCTCAAAATATTCTGCCAGAAATGTAAATCACCCTAATTTAAGTACATTCGTGTTGCATACAGCACCTGTCCATCAGTCAGGTAGTCCTAATTCCAATACGGATCAACTATCACCTTCTCTGTGATAGTTCAAGTAAAAATTCTCTCACTCACCAATAGCCCCAAAGCTCGGCTATGTCTAAAAGAACTCATACTGCTTTCTTTAAGTGAAATATCTTAATGAGTAAGTGGGGGTGGGGGGCTTACTTGGTAGTTTAGGGCCAGATTACAAAGGATCATTCCCTTACACTTGAAGGGGAGAGGAGCACTGGTTTCTATTTTAATCTATAGAACACGGACCACTATCTTTAGAGAAAGTACGCGGTCCCTTTGGAGGGAACTACTCTAGACTCCTCCACTAGAGAGAGATGTAGTTCATGTTTCTACTTGACCATTCACAGCAAGATTTAAGGAATATGTCCAGAAAGTCACCAAATAAACTGGAGAACTTAATTACTGATGGGCATCTGATAAAACTAAAGGCTGTCCTGCTAATAATATTCTATGAACAACTACAATGACCAAATTTCTAACCTGGAGAGGGCTAAGAGTACAGTAATAGTCTTGAATAATTTTAGGTGGAAGATCCTGCAAAACATCTTCTTTCATTCTTCTGAGAAGGAATGGCAAGACTTGCCGGTGCAGTGCATCCATTGCAAGAACACCTGTCAACAATGAGAACACAGCTTGAAATGTTGGTCATGCATCACATTCCTGGCCATGGGAACTTACTGCCATTCTTTCTTACCTGCTTCCTGTTCTCGACTGGAGCTTCGTGCATCCCTACTCGCTAATATAGGTTTGCCATACCGAGCAGCAAACTGGCGTTCAGTACCCAAAAATCCAGGCATCAGGAAATCAAATAATGACCACAATTCCAAAACATTGTTCTGAACAGAAAAAGAATCATCAATTATCTTTTCTTCGTTTTGGAAAGTATCATTTCCCAGTAGATCTGGATCCTAATGTGCCTCCCTCCCCACTTTCTTCTTCTTCAGAAACCTCAGCAGCCCAGGCTCTGGCTCAGCACACTCAGCTGCTCTCTAACATGGACACCCTTCGAATCCTACTGAGCTCTGTAGAGCAGAAACCCACCTGACAGCTTCAAAACTAAAGTGGGGGAAGAGAAAAGAGATGGCCTTTTAATTGGACAAAACCTCAAACCTTCTGATGTCTCAATTAAGTACAAGTAGTAACCCATTCAAAACTTAAAATAGTGCACGTGCCTTTAATTCCAGCACTTGGCAGGCAGAGGCAGGTGGATCTCTATAAATTCAAGGTCTACCTGGTTAACAGAGTGAATTCCAGGACATCCAGGGATAAACAGAGAAACTCTGTCTCAAGAAAACCAAAATAATAATATAATAGTAATAGTAATAAATAATAAAATCTAAGTTTCACCTATCCACTTTTAATGCACTTTAAAACAGACACATACCAAAATCAACTTTGAGCTAGGGATTTAATTCAGAATTTAACACTTGGCTTGAAATTGTTGCGGCCCTAGGTTTGATCCCTAGCAAAACAAAATACACACACACACACACACACACACACACACACCAGCCCACAGAACTTCTAATAAGTTTAGAAAAATCTGTAAAAGAAAAGCTTATCTTTAATTATTAAAATATGTAGTGCTTACTAAACTAGGTATACTGTAAGCCTCAGATCCCCTTTTTCTTACTTTTTATTTTTATTGAGACAGAGTTTCTTTACAGCCCTGGCTGTTGGGGAACTACCCATGTAGATCAGGCCGGCCTCAAACTCGCAAAAATCTGCCTGCCCCTGCCTCAGGAGTGCTGGGGTCAAAGGGTTGTGCCACCACGTACATGTGACGTGCTTCTGTATCTCAGCACCCAGGAAGCTGAGGTAGGTGAAACTCCTTTGAGACCCGCTATACTATTATGCAGTAGTATCCTGCCTTGGGAAAAAAAAAATCCATTTTTAGAGCTAGAAAATACGGTTCCACTAATTGGAGAATAAGGTAATCTTCCTACCAAAGACGGCTATCCAGGCCAGAGATGAACATTTGCTGAAGTTTTCACATCCCTACTGTGTGATATTTATTTCTAAGATGGTTCTAATTTTCACTGCTAAATCCGATTTCTGGGTAACTACAGAAGGAGAATGGTCAGGGTAGGATCAAATCTGTTTTCTACATCAAACAAGTGTTATTTAAATAGCCTAAAATTAGAATTTAAGTAGGACCTTTAATAAAACTTGACCTGTGTAAGAGGCAAGCAGATCTGTGAGCTTGATCTATAGCTGGGTCTGTATGAGTTCTGGGCTAGTCTTGACTATGTAATGGCAAAGGAGATGGGACACTTGAGAGGTAGCTCAGGAATCAAAAAAGCGTTGCTGCTCTTACAGTGTCAGTTCCCAACACCTACATAGTGGCAACAATCTGTTTTGTTTTTTTTTTTTGTTTGTTTTTCGAGACAGGGTTTCTCTGTATAGCCCGGGCTGTCCTGGAACTCACTCTGTAGACCAGGCTGGCCTCGAACTCAGAAATCCGCCTGCCTCTGCCTCCCGAGTGCTGGGATTAAAGGCGTGCGCCACCACCGCCCGGCAGTGGCAACAATCTGTAACTCCAGTACTATGGAAGGTGGGTGACACCCTCTTCTGATCTCTGTCATCTCCTTATACACAATACACAGGCAAACCACTCACATACATAAAATTAGAAATATATAAATCTAATTAATCTAATAATCTAATTAATTATGGCCAGGCAGTGGTGGCGCACACCTTTAGTCCCAGCACTTGAGAGGCAGAGGCAAGCGGATTTCTGAGTTCGAGGCCAGCCTGGTCTACAGAGTGAGTTCCAGGACAGCCAGGGCTACACAGAGAAACCCTGTCTCGAAAAACAAAAAACAAAAAACAAAAAAAAAGATTTCATTTACTACTAAATGCCATACCACCTGCCAAGTTTATTATTTCTGTTTTAAAATAGGAAGAAATGTAAATCATTACCTGGATTGGTGTTCCAGAAAGAATAATCCTATAGTTAGCAGTCAGTTGTTTTACTGCTTTTGACAACTTAGTTTTTCCATTTTTTATGACATGGCCTTCATCAAGAATACAGTAGTTAAATTTAATATTTCTAAGGAAAAATAAATAAAAATTGTTATCCATCTTTTCCTATATAGCAGACATTATAGGAACAATCTTAGAAGCCGAAAAATTAAGTATTCTCAATTTCAATATTATTTTTTTTCTTGCTATAAGTATTTCATGGAAATAGAGAACATATGCAGACAAATCTACAATTCTTATATGAATGAATGTATGAATTCTATAAGGTATATTATAGACATAGCCACAATCCAGAGCAAAACATCATGTTCCAGCATCCTGAAAATCTCTTTTGTGCTTTCTCCCAACTAAATTTTAAAATTCAAATTAGTATGCATTCATTGTAAAAAGTGACATTTTCATACATGTACGTCAAGTATACTGTTCATATTCAGTGCCCACATTATCCTATCTTATCCTCCCTACCACCTATCAATACTAAATTCTTCTAAAGAATATTTGAGGGGGCTGGAGAGATGGCTCAGTGGTTAAGAGCACTGAGTGCTCTTCCAGAGGTCCTGAGTTCAATTCCCAGCCACCACATGGTG
>NW_021604674.1:2290833-2302696 GCF_004785775.1 Grammomys surdaster | reverse complement strand
TATCTTTTAAAAAAAAAGAATATTTGAATTCTTACCTAAAAAAGTCTATGTCGTTCCTCACAACATCGTATGAGGCCACTATCAGATTGTGCCTTTTTACTTGATGCTGCAACCTTTAAAGAAAATAAGGAAAGAAAACAAGAATTATTAATTTCTTAATGCCATTTTATTTTACTTTTTGTTTGGTTTGGTTTTATTTTAAAACAAGGTTTCCTTGTGTGGCCCTGGCTGTCCTGGAACTCACTTTTGTTGACCAGGCTGGCCTTGAACTCAGAGATCAGCCTGTCTCTGCTTCCTGAGATGGGATTAAAGGCTAAAGGTGTAAGCCACCACACTTGTCCTAATACAATTTCAATAGTGTAACTGCAGCTGCTATTATAGTGTAAATCTGTAAAGTGTTCCAGTTTGCCTGCTGAGCACTGTTTACTCTGAACATAGAATGCTACCACATTCTTTATGATGTAGATCTAATATGTGACTCAGAAAAAAAGATGAGCACCTAACTCAAAATACAGCAAGAGCTTTGTCAGTATCTCTTCTTTTGGGCCACATTAATTCCTTTACCATTCAGGCTAAATGGGGCTTATCAATCCTATATCCCCATTATAAATAAAAAGATGAAGCATCAGAACCAGACTGAACTATTCACACGATTATATCCTGTGAGCATGATTAACAGCCAGCCTACCATGTCCAGGACTGAGATCTCTGGTGAAAGAGGAAAGATCTACTTAGTATGGTAGCAGAGCTAAGAGAATGTGGCTGGCAACTGCCCAGGGTCATTTATCACCATTTATCTAGAATAAAGTAAAGATCAACTCAACAAACTACGTTTGGGAAAGAAGTAAGAGTCCTCTAGTTGCTTCTAAAGCAGTAACTCAGCCTTAAAATTCTCAAGGGAGTGAACTGGTTCCATTAGGTAAGCTAACAAGTAGCATTCCTATCACGTGCAGATGCATGACTACTAAGTGACACTACAGGAATTGCGAGTGCAAACATTTGAACTGCTTATGTTCAAATCCTCACTCTGTCCACTTAACAAACTGAAGTGACTTTCGACTCAAACCTCATGCTGATCTTCAAACAGTAGACCTTAGTGCAGTGATTCTCAACCTTCCTGATGCTGTGATCCTGTAATATAGTTCCTCAGGTTGTGGTGACCCCAACCATAAAATTTATTTCCACTGCTACTTCCTAACTGTCATTTTGCTCCTGTTATAAACTGTAATGTAGATATCTGATCTGCAACTACAAAGGGGTCGCGGCTCACAGGTGGAGAACCAGTACCTGAGGCGGTGATTCTGAGTACATACACTTGTGGCATGACAGCAGTATATCTACAACAGCCACTATGAACCAAAAGTACATATAAAGAAAGCAAAGGAGAAGAAAAGGAAACTGAGAAGATATGTAAAGAGTGGAATAAAAGAACAAAGAGGTGCTGTGGCCACAAAGTCCTCAAGAGAGCACACAGGGTGGACAAGGCTGCTGCTAGTTTCTCAGACTTAGTGCCACAATGGGTGGGAGAGTGATTCAAGTCTTTCACTCTGGGGAGCTTCACTCTTACCTTCTTACCATTTTCTTAAGCTGGGTCTCTATGGGTCTAATCACAGAGCTAACTACAGTTCACTTTTAATAAATTTTGTGTTTCCAAAAGACTTGTACTATGAACTTTTTTGTTGCATGGCTCTTACCTTATCCTTTCAGTGGGAGGGCCAGTATAATGCAACGGATTCAGATACTCTCTGGAGCAAAATTTACCTACTTCATCTACCCAATGACCTGTTAATGTTGGTGGACAAACCACCAAGGAAGGAAGTGGCATACATTCTGCCAATTTCGATCTTGCATATTCCTGGGCCCTTTACAAAAGAAAAACAAGTAAGCAATTTGTTTACATTGATCCGGATTTAGAACCTTTATTTTGAAATATTGTTGTTTATTACCTCTGACAATGATCTCCTGCTAGGATGCAGATGGACTGTAATGTTTTTCCTAAGCCCATGTCATCACACAGAATTCCATGAAGCTTATACTTATTGAGAAAGGCTAACCAGTTCACACCATCCTAGAAGGTTGGGCACAGAAAGGAAAACTATAAATGTAAGCAGAGCATAAGAATCTTTTTCTTGTAAAACATATTTGTATGAACCTAGATAAATTAAATTAGGACACTAAGCCTAAGACTTTACTATGTCAAACAGAAAAAGTGACTTCACATTTACAAACTTACCTGCTGATACTTCCTGAGTTCAGCATTGATTGGCACTGGGATCTTGTAATTTTCTAACTTCTTTCCATCTAACAATTGCTCTAAAAAGTGTCGCTCTTTTGCTTTCAACTGGATTAATTCTTCTGACATGTTGGGAGGGTCTGGAATGCCTGCCTAAAATAAAATAGGTTTTGAAGATGTATTAAAATTAGACTTGAGAGTAAATCACAGCTCACTTGTTAAGTGCTTGACTAACATGTAAACAGCCCTGAGTCCAATGCTAGCATTGCATAAAACTACACCTGTGTCATCACAGGTATTCAGGGTTTGAAGGCCGAATTCAAGTTCACACTCAGCTACACAGAGAATCTGAGGTCAGCTATGTGAGAACCTTTCTCAAAAAGAAGTACTAATTAATGCTTGCTCTTTGTGTGGGGAGTGGGGGAGAAGGGAAGGGAAGGCTGTCTAAAAGGCCTTGATTTCACTAGATAGTGCATGCCGTTTACTAACATTCTCTATCCTAAAATTTTATCAAAATAATTTCAGTTTTACCAAGGCAAACATACACACAGAAAAACATAATTAAAAATAATATAAAGACACGATGGTAATAAATCTAAAGATTTTAAAAGATATTAAAAGTACTTGAAGAATTAGACAAAGAAAATACAGTTAGGACTTTAATTTGCAACAAGTGCTAATAAAGACACAAAGATATGTAACCTACTTTATACTCTATGTTGTTATTAATCACTATCTGCCTCACGGTGTTCTCAAGTCTTCAGATACTGAATCTCAAAATATGGTATATAAAAGTTCTAATAATTCCCCCCAAATTTTCTGTTTTATAACAAAGAAGGAATTGTGTTGCATTTGATACTAACTCCCCTTTCCTGTGAAGGGCTGCAGAAGAGGTGTGAGTCATTACACAGGAGAATTCTAGTGAACCTTCTGCCCATCTTAATTTGTAAAATAAAGGCTGGAGCCAGTGACTGGGCAGAAGAAGGGGAGGTGGAGAAATAAAGGTTGGTGGAAGAGAGCAGAGGGGAGGACTGGAGGAAGACGATGGAGGAGGAAGATGACGAAGGACAGGACGACTGGGAAGCAGGAGGTAGAAGGACAGATGGAGGGTCTGGAAAATCCTCAAGTTATCAGGGTTTCATAGCTGGGGAACAGAGTAGTGTAGGGGTATCTGCCCAATCTAGGCTTACAGAATATATTCATAATTACTGAGTTGTGTTTTCATTGACTGGTCATATTTGGGTTGGAGACTTAAATATCACAAACTACAGAATTGTGCACTGTATTCATTTTGTTAATACCTGTACAGAATAGTGCAAAACTGCTTGAGTCGGACAAAGAGTCTAAGCAAGAGCACCAAATGTCCTAGTGACATTTATAACCAGCTAGCTTCACCTAGGAAGGCCCTTGGTGGACTGGTGAAAAAGGGAAAAGCCATTAAATCTCATCCTTGAGCATGAGACAAATGTAAAACATATACATAGCACTTCTGACCTTTTCAAAATACAATATGTTGGGGGGGAGGGGCATACCTGTTTAACTATTTGCTAAACTAGCCTTTCTTATTTTCCCTTAAATAATTTAAACACATCAGTATTCCATTAAATTCTCTGCCATCCTGCAATGCTCACAGACATGGCTGACTCTATCTATCCAGCCTTATGTCTCACTACTGATTTGACAGACTGTGTTCATTCGCGCCTGCACAAAGGCGTCCTGCCCTCTTACACTCTAACATCATCCTTCCTTCGGTCTCTCACTGAACCTGAACTAGAACCAGGACGGCAGCCAGCAAGCCCAGTGATCGTCCTGTCCCTGTCCCTTAGTGTCAGAGTGACAGACTGCAACTGGCCAAATCTAGTTTCTATGTGAGTGGTGGGATTCAAACTCAGGTCTTCATACTTGTGCAGCAAGTACCCCTAGCCACTGAATCATCTTCTCAGCCAATCATTTTTGAGATAAGTACTTCTGAGCTAAGGGGTGCAGCAAATTGGCAGAACACTTACCTACTATGCACAAGGCTATGTTCAATCCCCAGTACCATAAAAAAATTTAAATCCAAAATGTTTACAATTATTAACTTTGGATCATCATACAATTATAATTCTTTTAAAACAAGTTTTATCCATGGAGACCTAAAAACTACACTAACAAAGCAGGGTTGTGTGTGTGGCGGGGACACACCGTAGTGCATCAGCCTGAGGTCTCATGATGGGGCTGGACCCAAGTTCAGTCCTCTGACCTCCATCACAGGCACATACAGCCAGCCCGCCCTCCCTCCCTCCCTCCCTCCCTCCCCCCCCCCCCACACAATGAATCTTTAAAAATAAAAAGTTACTACTCTGAGGTTACCCAAACACGAACCTCATGACCCCAATCTCTCCCACTTACCTCAAGTGGCATCAGTCTAATCAGTGTCGCAAAGCACTGAGTAGCCATGAACCTCACACTGTCTGTCTGATCACTCATTCTTCCCAGTACAGGAACAACTAAAAGGACAATATATGGAACAATACCAACATCCAATTGTTCCATAACACCTGAGTAAGTCATCAAGGAAATGTCAAAATAGTTCCCAGGTATACGACTTCATGTACTAGTATACGAAGACTGCAACTTCAACATTTTTTTAAAAAGTCTTTTTCTTGATATTTTCACACATGCATATATAACATATCCTGACCACTTTACTTTCTGAGACAGGTTATCCTGTAAGTCTAGAAAGAAAGGCCTTTAACTCTTGATCCTTCTGATTCTACCTCGAGTGCTAGGTTTACAGATGGACAGCATCCTGCCAGGCTCAATGTAATGATTTCTGTTACCAATCCTAACTATTTTGCATTTTGGAACTCTCTTTAAAAGCATTATGTAACTATCACAATTAAAAATATAAAATCGAAATTCAGGCAGGAGCTGGGCAGTGATGGTGCACACGTTTAATCCCAGCACTTGGGAGCCAGAGGCAGGAGGATTTCTGAGTTTGGGGCCAGCCTGGTCTACAGAGTGAGTTCCAGGACAGCCAGGGCTACACAGAGAAACCCTGTCTCGAAAAACCCAAAAAATAAATAAATAAAAAGAAAGAAAGAAAATCAGGCAGTGGTGACACAAACTTCTGATCCCAGCACTCAGGAGGCAGAGACAGGCACATCTTTTGAGTTCCAGGACTACACAGTGAGTTCCAGGACTACACAGTGAAACCCTGCCTCGAAAAACCAAAAGCAAAGCTGGGCATGAAGAGATTAAAAACACTGGATGATCTTCCAAGGGACCTGGATTTGATACCCAGAACCCACATAATAGCTTACAATCATCTCTAACTACAGTCCCAGGAAATCTGATGTCCTCTTCTAGTCTCCATGGTTACTAGGCATGCACATGGTACACAAAGAAACCTGTAAACAAAACACCCATACACATAAAAATCAACCTACCCCCCACGCCATGTGTGTGTTTTAATTTTTGAAAATCTTATTATTTGGGTATTTTATTTGCATATCTGACTGTGCACCATTTGCATGCCCTGTACCTGAAAAAGTCAGAAGAGTCAGGTTCCATGGAACAACTCAGTATCACACAAAGATTTAAGTCTCAATTTCCCACCAGGAGCATAAAAAAAATCACCACCGAACCTAATCTCTGTGGCTGTAAAATTTCTGAACCAGAAGCAGCACAATTTTCTACTGATCTGATCTTATCCACCTTTCCTGCTTTGACCCATGGATTCACACATTCCAAATTAAACAATGGCTGCCATGTCCTTTAAAAGACCTTGAAGCACACTTCTAGATTTGTTGTATTTCAGTAAAAAGGCAAAAGTTTACATGATCTGAAGAGAAACCAGAGTTTAATTATCCTATATATTTCATTAATTTTCCCTGAAAAAAAAAAATGAACAAAGTTTGGAAACATACATTTAAGGTAAATATAACCTACCTAGTATTTAGTTAATATCAAGGAAACATTAAATAAGATAAACAGATCATTACTGGTTTAAAATTATATAAAAGTACTTTTGCATGATAAAAAGTTACTTATTTTAAGCAATTCTTTAAACTTCTTATATGAAATTTTAATAATAAAATATAATAAGTTCATAGTGAAATATAAAATACTTCAAAATAAAATATAAAAGGTTGTCATTTAGAGTAAAGCAGGTTATATGCATTTTAAAGTGAGTAAACTGAATTATTCTTAAATAAAATTAGTAACATTTTTTAAGTTTGGCAAAATAAAGGATACAGGCAAGCGCTTCAATTGCACCTTCTTGCTTGACATTGTCATCAATTGCTCCCAACCAAGGAAGTACCTTCTCCAAAAAAATATTCATTGTTTCCATGGTAGCTATTTTACTCATAACACCTATGCATCGAGCTGCCATATGCCTCACTGCAGTGCTGGGGTACTGAAGGCACATATAAAGATGAGGCAAATGCTGTACCAGCTAAAAATCATTGAAAAAAAAGATTACATTACTTACTAGGGAATACTTAAAGAGTTCAGTGTTCCTGATTTTGTTTTAGGTACAATACTTTGTTTTTTGGTAGGTATTTCCAAGTTCTGGCTTACCACAACATTATGACTACAACAGCATCTCACTGCTAAATGTCCACTGTACAGAACATCAAGGCTACCAATAATGGCCAAGTACTTATTCAACAATGAAGGCCAGCTTCACACTTCAGCTGAGTACAGGGGGATAAAGATGGAAAGAAGATGGAAGAGCTTTCTTTTTTGACTTGCTGTTGTCCAGGCCTCAAACTACTGAACACAAGCAATCCTTCTACCTAGTCTACTAAGAAACTGAGAAACAGACACAGGCTGCTAAGGCTTATCAGAAATTCTTAACAAGTAAAAAGTACATAGTTTTTCTCCTAAGCACTATCTCCTAGACCGACTTTTATGAATTTTATTTTAATGTTACATAGTTACAAAGAAAAGATAAAACTGTGTGCAATACAAAAAAAAAATGGCAAAGAGCCTCTCTCAAATGTACATATATAGATTTTTTTTAAAATTAAAACCAAATAAACTTCTACTTTTCCTCTTCCCTCTATGAAAACGCTTGTTAGAAGTATAATAGTAAAAGCCAACCCAAAACTAAAACCATACACTAGTGTCCCCTTGGCCACTGACCAGCTCCACCTCAGCAGGTCATCTCCTCCACTTCCGCTTATCCTCAAGACAAGCCCTGCCGCCTGCGCTCCTCTTCCTCGTGTGGAGCTCTGCCTGTCACTGATCTAAACAGTCTCTCCTTTTCTTTCTCTTTACTCGCTCTCCTTTGCTTCAGAACTCTTTCCACAATGCCCCTTAAGTTCCCACATTGGATTTTCACTCCTGCACCCAATTCACAAGTTCCATAAGGAAGAATCTAGCTATACCATATTTTTTAAAATGCCGTAAGTAACAAAAAAAGTTGTATTTTTCAAGTATTAAAATTATTCAACAAGACAAAAAAAGCACAACACATATTAATTACCAATGGATGAAGTGCAGAATCCATCGAAGCTGCTGCTATTTCAAACACTTGCAGGGAATTCACCAGTTCTTGAGCAGGAACATCACCTCTCTCCAGGAGGGACTTTCCATCTATTAAAAAAAAGTCTTTTCAATTTATAACTAATTTTTAGAACCTATAGTCCACAAAAAAAAGTATTCCCTCAGCTAATATAAGTGTCAACAAAGCTTTTTGTATTAAAAATGGTGACTTTAAGTCCTAAAATACTGTACTTACAAAGCAACCGAAGAGATTTAAAATAATAATGCATTTCAAAATCTATTTTCAAATATATAAGAGAAAAGGAGAAAAGCATACAGAATAACATGAAAATTATCAGCTATTTTAAAACTTCCATGCTAGTCTAGGATAAAAAGAGATAAGCAGTTTTCTTTTAAAAGAATATGTGATACACACTAAAAAACCTGAACTGATTTAAATGAATGCATACCAAAACTGTTTAGGTCAATCATAGTCTTCAATGGGCCAACCATAGCATCCCAAAGATGTGGCAATTTTACTGCCATTTCAGCACCAAAATGCTTCACTATAGTTGTTAAGGCAAATTCAGCTCCTCTCCGTTGTACCAGGTAAGGCTTCTGACCCTAAAATTCAATTTTGAAAGACTATTAGAAAAAAGGACAATACATTATAGTTTTAATCAAAAGGATTTTAAAATCACCATCTAAAAACTAACAGTGCTTCTGTTAATCAATAAAACAATTACTAGATGCATTTATGACTACTGCAAACATTTTCCAATAATAAATTCCACACAGGCCTAAAACTCCTAACTAGAATTTTTTTGTCTAACATAGAAATAAAATAAGAAATAGAAGGGCATACGCTATTTCTAGAGACAGTCACCAGTGACATTTACTGCCCCCTAAAAACACCAGTCCCAGAGATGAAACCATGAGAAACTTACCCATGACCCATATTTTACAAAACCACATCTTTTTAAGCACCAACAGTTTACTGGAGTCCAGTGCCCGTGTCTTACAATCAAAAGAACAGAAATAGTCATCTCATTGTTAATATGCTACTGTAAAGGCTACCGCTATGTCTCAGGGCAAAGCATTTGCCTGCATTCCCTCTCCTGAAATACTACCTGCACTCTTGTACATTAATTTGACCCTACCTTCCTCCCAGTCTGGCCTCAAACTTGTAATCCTCCTACCTCAGCCCAAGTAGTATCTAATGACAACTTAGTTCTGAATCTAGAAACCAAATATTTAAGAGTAAAAGCATTTTAAGAGTAAAAGCATGCCAGGCAGTGGTGGCATACTTAGGAGGCAGAGACAGGCAGATTTCTGAGTTTGAGGCCAGCCTGGTCTAAAGAGTGAGTTCCAGGACAGCTAGGAACTGTTTTTCTATACAGAGAAACCCTGTCTCAAAGAAAAAAAAGAAAAAAGAGTAAAAGTGGGGTGGGGGGGGGGAATGGGATGGGGACTATTTACCTCATCAAGTTCAACCAGGATATTCCCACCACTTCCTGCAGGTAGGTCTGCTATCTGAGCTTTGATGGCTTTGGGGATAGGACCTCGCCGGCTTGTGATAGCAAAAGCTGCTTTCTGATGCCTATAGAGTGTAATGATACCTCTGTGCTTGGTGACAGTATGGTGCATTCCATCTTTTTCTGAGTTGGATCCTAATAAGGACAAAAGCCATTTAATCAAAATATAGGTGAGCAAATGCTCCCTGCTCCTAAAGAGACATCATGTAATTACAAACTCAGCAGGACCTCAATTTTTATAGAGGATGTTGTTGTGTTAGACAATGAAATGATAACAAAATTGTCTATTTGAACTAAGACTTATATTAAACTAGTCCTTGTTTTCTCTAAATATTCGTAATCAGCATGAATTCAGAAAAACTCTGACCACTGCAAAGTACTACCTCTTCACATAGGAAGATGAAGATCCCACATTTCTAAGTTAGTATTAGACAAGGAACTTTCTTCCTTCTCATTTATTTTCTAAAGTTGTAAATCTATTACATTTCAAATAATAATTACACTTCAAATAATTTAAGCTTTCTAAAATCTTAAATCTAAAAATTGGTCATGTGACTATACCAGTGTTATTCTTATCTCTGAGATCATCTAAATGAAAGAGTTGTTTTCCATATAAATTTTCTACATAAAAATAGGAAATTTGGGGCTGGAGAGATAGCTCAGTGGTTAAGAGCACTGACTGCTCTTCCAGAGGTCCTGAGTTCAATTCCCAGCAACCACATGGTGGGTCACAACCTATCTGATGCCCTCTTCTGGTGTGTCTGAAGAGAGCAACAATATACTCACATACATAAAATAAATCTTAAAACCAAAAAACCACCACCACCAAACAAAATAAAACAAAAAAAACAGGAAATTTGTTTACTTGGTATTATTTATCACGTAGACTAGACTACTCACATCATAACATGGCACTAAATTAATGAAACAAATTATTAACATTTGATACAACTAGTTTTCTAGCCTAGTTATATAATAAGCTACACAATGGCTTTCAAGGTTAAGGAAGGCTGAACAGACGGCAGCCAACTATTTCACTTCTTATATGGATGGCTCATCTGCACATAAGAAGGCTGAGGGACAAATACACAAACTGATACAATTTTGTTATAATCAAGCTTTGTTTCATACAAAATAAGAAATGGAGAGAACAGCTCTAAAAGGATCTAGATTTGTGCTTAAATTATACCTATAATCCAATGAAATTAAACTTAAATGGTCAATTCCTTTTCTTTGCAAATAAAGGTTTAAACAGATACCTTTAGAATTTTCCTGGCCACTTTGTGTTGGTACTGGACATGTTACACAGGGAGTGAGGTATGGGTCCACACAAAGAGAGCTACAGAGGTTCTTAATAACTTTTGAATTAGGACATGGCGTCCTTGCTGTACACTGCTGAAGAAGCTTAGCTATGTACTGAGCAGCATAGTTCTGTACTAGCGTATTCTCTTCTTTTTTAATTGTTTCCATTAGTGGTTTTATGATAGGATTTAGTTTTTCCGGAAGCTGCTGCAAGCTCACAACTGCACATGCAGCAAACGTATGTACTCTCAGCTGCAACACTTGCCACTCCTGGTTTGTCTCTGCAACTGTCATTTGGACCTGATGCCGTTTACTATCTAACTGCTGTAACACTTGAGGATTTAAATCAAAAGTTGATGTGACTTCATTAAAAACAGTAGTTACCTAGTTAGAAAAAGAAAACAAAAACAAAGAAGAAATGAAAAATCATTAATTACAATAATCCCAGATACTCTAAACTCCTAAATGGCAGTTTTCTGTTTCACTTGCAAAAGTCTCACAGTATCAAGTATTGTTTCAATATTTAGTAAGCTAAATAAATGTCTTAAATAGCCCAATTAAAAGTGTAGCTTAGTCTGTCTTAACAGTAACATTATACATTTTAAGAAAAGACACAGTCTCTTAAGAGAAATAAAATTACCATTAAATATACCACATTTCACCTAACTGGTAACACAAGAAAGCTACAAACAAAATACAAACTGTTAATTAGAGGAATATCAAAATTCAAACTACTTCTCTACTCCACAAACAAACACAGAAGCAGCTTGGACTACAGAGTGAGTACCAGGATGACCAAGACTATACAGAGAAATTCCGTCTTAGAAAAGGAAACCAACAAATAAAGATTTAAAACCAGAAGAAATACAAAAAATACACATACGCAAACCAAAGTGTAGTATCCACTGTCTAAGGCCCAACAGTGCTGTAATAGGGTACTTTACACACTCCATTAAAAAACCGTTCTTCATCATTTTAACTTTATTAAAATATAATTCCTGAACTATAACTCATTTGAAGTACATAATTCAGTGATTTTCAGTATTTTGAGAATTATGTCTCTCAACAATGAGAATGTTTTCATAAATCTCCCCCAAAAAGACTCATAACCACTAGCAATTACTCATTTTCCCAGGGCTATCAAACCGCTTTCCCTTCTACATACATACTTTTCATACATATATTACATATATACATACACATACATATATACCTATAAATATATACCTATACACACACACACACACACACACACACACACACACACACACAGAGAGAGAGAGAGAGAGAGAGAGAGAGAGAGAGAGAGAGAGAGAGA
>NW_021604674.1:2284605-2290823 GCF_004785775.1 Grammomys surdaster | reverse complement strand
AGAGAGAGAGAGAGAGAGAGAGAGAGAGAGAGAGAGAGAGAGAGAGACAGAGACACAGACAGACACCAGGCTGACCTCGAACTCAAGAGCTCCATCTACCTCAGCCTTGAAAGTGCTGAGATTAAAGATGTGCACCACCACCACCCAGCTACAGACAGGTTTACAAACAGGTTCCTATTAATGAAATCTCAATATAAGTAAGTCTTTTGCTGGTTTTCTCATTTAGAACAATGTTCTTTGGATTCATCTATGTTGTAGCATGTAATGATACTTTCTATCAAACAATATTTAACTTTTGACTATAATCTTTCTATATATTATTTATATCAGTTGATTAATATTTGGGTTCTTTCTATCTTTTGAATATTATAAGTAAGTTACTGTACATCAAGAGTGTGTAAAGGCTTATATAGCAAAGACAGACCAGGCAGTGGTGGCACATGCCTTTATTCCCAGCATTCTGGAGGCAGAAGCCGGCCGATCTCTGAGTCTGAGGCCAGCCTAGCCAGGGTAACATAGAGAAACCCTGTCTCAACCACCCTCCAATTATATAATAATAATAATAATAATAATAATAATAATAATAATAATAATAAACAACCACAAAAATCATCATCTTTACTGGGTAAACACAATTACTGACAGCTTTCTTAAAATGGAGTAGTTTAATAATTATTGATCGTAAAAGTAAGTAAACATTGAAAAGCACAACTTTTCACAGATATTTGTTTTTTGTTGTTTTGTTTAGGGGGACAGTTTCACCAAATTGCACAAGCTTGCTTCAACATCATCCTCCTGCTTCAGCCTCCTGAATGCTGGGATGGTAAGTACTTGCCACCATATCCTGCTAAGAATTTAATCTTTTGAGACCTATAAATTACTGACATGGAAGACAATGTGGATAATGCTGTATTTATTATGAAAACAAAAGTTACATGACATCCTATTTCTATCAAAATAAAATATAAAAGGTTTTAAATTATAGGTACGTGACCATGCCGATATGCTCATCACAAAAGAACCAAATCCCCTCTATGTAACTTACACTGTACACTTTGTCTGGTCTATCTGGAGTTATACTCAAGACTTATACATCATTGTTAAACTTAAAAATTTCAACATTATCCTGAGTAGACTATGCTATGTAGGTCTTCAGTAATTATTGTAAACTGAGGAAAAGCTTTCAAATAACTCCAAATTAATCCTATCATTTAAACAATGCTTATTAACTTACAGTTGAGTAAGACTCCACCCCAAAGTAGAGACAAGTAAGTAGAGAACCACGTCAACCTAGCACTGAGATAGAGACAGTGCTGGGGCCAGGGAACTGCTTTACTCTTTTGCTTCTATGTCTAAATCTTTTCATCTTACATCAAGAAGAGAAATACCCAGGAAACTGTAAAGCAGTTCTTCCTATCTTCTACAAAACTTCACAAGTTTTCCAGTAAGATGTATTAACCAGTTTTCTGTCCTCTAATTTCAGAAATTCAGTATAAGGAAATAACATTTTAAAGAACAAGAGCTGCAGGATACATTCCAAAGATTCAACATTAGTATGCTTCTGTAATGACACATGACAAATTTCTAATTTTTATTTCATCCTCTAAAATTAAGAAAGTTACTTCTTTACTCACCAGGTCATTAGCTTGATCTATTGTTAAAACATTGTTGTTTACTCTATTACCAACTTCAATGTGTGCATCAGCTAATGACGATATAAACTGTTTACATTCATTCTGCATTCGTGTGAACGGAATAGCAATTTCATCATAATACAAATACTCTGAAAGGATATCAAGTAAACGCGGTTGCACAGCTAGGGTAACAGCTTTACACTCCTAAAATACAATAGATAACAAAATTTAGGGGAAACATAGACACATAATGGTAGAGATGTATAAACCTTCACTTCAGACAACCAAATGTTATATTGCCACTGATTTTGAATGTATCATCTGTTATCTTCCAGAATAGTTAGTTACACAAAGGAAAAGTATTACATCAAAACTACTCTGAAATTTTAATTTCAATGACTACAGGACATGCACATGTAACTACTATAATTCCATTTAATTTTCAACCAAATTATTCTTAGTGTATTCTGAATTTATTCAAAATATGTATATATAAATACAGCAGACATTTAAAAGTATATTACTATAAAAATCAATCAGAAAACATCTGGCATGCACTAAAAATGTTGTTCAAAATTTGTTATTAGACATCTTTAACAATTCAACCACAGCTTCACATGCTGTATTGTAAAAATGGATATAATTTAAAAGCTACTTACCTGCCCCCAAATTTAACTAACCCTTCCCACTCTCTGGTTGTTGCCTGCCCCAACAACAGGGGCAATGGCCTCAGTGGTGAGCCATGAGGGGTTCTGTGGGATCTGGGTGATCAGCCTGGGCTTCACAGAGTAAATCCAGAGAAGCTCTGTGAGGGTCCAGAAACCGAACTGTCAACACTTGCTGCTGAGTCTGAGAGGCACAAAAACACAGCATCACTGCCTCTCCAGCACATGGTGTCCTGACAACAAAACAGACAAGCTTTGCTTCTTTCCAGAGGCAAAGTGGGGTCTTGATTGCAATAAAGCATGGTTCAATTACTTTTAGACATCGCTTTGACAAACTGCTAAGAGGCAGTAACAAGCAACTCTCACAGCAAGTGCAGACAGTTAAATTTCCAGAATTCCAGTCAATGGAATAAACAAAACCAGCAGGAAGTTTCTTTGATTTACAGAAACAAGTCTTATACAAAAATCGTACATCTTACAGAAGCTTAAAGTTGAAAAGGCTAGAAGGGAATTTGGAAGCAAAGATTTGAATTTAAATGTGGCGACTTCTTTTCCTTGCAACCAAAATTTCTCCCCTTGTTACTATCTATATAAATAGAACTCTAAAATATAAAGCACAGGCCGGTGGCGGTGGCACACACCTTTAATCCCAGCACTGAGGAGGCAGACACAGGTGGATCTCTCTGATTTTGAGGGCAGCCTGGTCTACAGATCGAGTTCCAGGACAACAAGTCTTTGCAAAGAAACCCTCTATAAACAGACTGACAGAGAGAAACCAACAACAACAAAAACCAAAACACTGAAAATGTGCTACCTAATTGAAACGACCAACTGGATATTTACAGTCAGGTTATGACCTGACTCTTTTTATACACAGACTCTTTAACAGTGAGCTTTTGTAACAGACTGTAGGGAATGGACAAATACTAAATATGAACACAGTTTAGTAGTCCTAGATATGAACAGGGTGCTAAAAAAATCAAGTTAAAAGTAAATGAAAGGCAATGTTCAATATTATATGGAATACTTTCCCATAACTTAATTTTTTATTAAAAAATTGTTTTTACTTTTGTGTTGTAAGTTATAAACAGTCCTAAATGCTAATGAAAATGGGTTTTACTAAATTTGCCTTTATTACTTTAGGAATATACCTTACCTTCTGTAAAGCAGCCCATTCACAGATTACTAAGGCAACACTAATTCTCTGTAAAGCGGATTTGGAATTCAGATAGAAGAGCAGTAACTGGCCAAGGGATTCTGCTGGTTTAATTTCTTGGTTTACCATATTTACACCTGGATCACAAATACAGCAACAGACTGCTCCTAACAACCTAAAAGAGAGGGAAAGGCCACATGCAGAAATTATCTAAGGCAAGACTTCTCCTGCTAAAGCTATGAATTTCCCATAAAACCACAACTTACCTTCCATCTTATTTTCATAACTAAACATAAGGTGGTTTGTTTTTGGTTTTGATACAGGGTCTAATATATCCCAGGTTGGCCCTCAACTCTTTATGTAGCTAAGGGTTGACTCCTAACTCCTGATCTCCCTGCCCTTGCCTCTCAAGTGATACTTCAAGTGTACACCACCTCACTGTTTATGTTGTATTTGGAATCAAGAGACTTGTGCCTGCTAGGCAAACATTCTGAGTAACACCTCTAACCCAAAATTTTATTCTTAAAACTTCAGAAACTTAAAGATATTTACTTGCTTTAATTTTGTTTAGATAACTAGTGTAAAGGAACAACTGTCATACCTATGAAAAAAATCTTCTGGTTAAATTTTAAAGCCATTAGCCAGAATTTTCATTCTTTGATACTTGGCACTTGGTAAATACTCACTTAGCTGCCATCATCCTGGCCCTCATAACTACAAAATCCCTGGTAGCTGGGTCTTCCATGATGGTGTCTGCACCAGCAATATACTCCTGAAGCACTTCTTTATTTTGGATCTGACCTTGCCGAACCTTACCACCTGTTTTTTCCTATGAGAAAAACAGAAAAATGAGTAATTAAAGACTAATTAATAAAATTTAATTGGAAACAACAAAAATACTATCAAAACTACAGTAAACCAGGCAGTGGTGGCGCACGCCTTTAGTCCCAGCACTTGGGAGGCAGAGGCAGGCAGATTTCTGAGTTCGAGGCCAGCCTGATCTACAGAGTGAGTTCCAGGACAGCCAGGGCTACACAGAGAAACCCTGTCTCGAAAACAAAAAACAAACAAAAAAACTACAGTAAAATGTAGGGTTTTTTTGTAAAATTTTAATGGATAATAATTACTGTCCAGTTTATCAGAGTTTGAATAAAGAATTTCTAACTAATGTTAATGAAGGTACTTTTAGAATAAAGGAATAAATACAAGTTTCTTAAACAGTTACTGTATTAGTAATAATGAGCTGAACATAGAAATACTTTATGTTTCCCTACACATACCTTGGCTCTAGCTTTTACTTCTAGCAGCATATTTAAATCAATAGGTAAATGAGAAGGCTGCATCATTAAGCAAAGCCAAGCACTCATCCATGGGCAAGCAGCTGCTACCACATACTGAACCGAAGCCTTGCTTAGCAGTTCCATCCAGACCTTCAAAGGGAAAAGGAGAGCATGAAACAAATTTTTCTATTAAATGCTAACAAAGTCTAAAACATACTTTTAGGGAAAATGAACTGGAAGGAGTAAGAAATAGCAATGAGATTCATGTGAAAAGTCAACATAGAGGCTTAGAAATACCAATCTTGTTCATGGGTTATATACTACATAAAATAATGTAAAGGGAAGTTTTTTTGGGTTTGTGGTTGTTTTTAAGAACATGGGGGCCACAAAGACAGCACAGTGAGTAAAAGCAGTTGCTGCCACACCTGACAATCAAAGTTCAATCTCTGGAACCCATATGGAAGGAGAACCAATTTCTAAAAATCCCCTAATCTATACACACCACTCAAACCGGTGCCCCCACAAAATACAAGTTGTGGTTTGTTTTAGACTAAATTTATTTTTTAATGTGTGTATTTTATGTGTGTTTTGCCTACATGCATGTATATGCACCACATGTATGCCTGGTGCTCATGGAGGCCAGAATAAAGTGTCATATTTGCCTAGAACTGGAGTTACAGAAAATTATGAGCTGCCATGTGGATGCAGGGAAGCAAATCTAGGTCCTGTGAAAGAACAAGTGCTCTTAAGCTCTGAGCCAATCTCCAGCCCAATAAATAAAAAAATATAAGGTTTTTAAAAAGGAATCTAGAAGCAGGTGTAGTGGTGCATGCCTTTAATTCCAGCACTCGGCAGGAAGAGGCAGGAGGATTTCTGTGGGTTCAAGGCCAGCCTGTCAGCAAAGTGAGTTCAGGATAGCCAGAGCTGTTACATAGAGAATCCACATCTCGAAAAAACAAAAAAGCAAAAAAGGAATATAGGAGTTGGCCATGACAGTACACAACTATAAAGCACTCAAGAGACTGAAGCCCAAGGATCAAAGGTTGAGGGGCAGCCTGGGATACCCAGATAAATCTACTCAACAGAAACCAATAGGATATTTGATACTTTATGATCATATCAAACTAATACGATCATTAGTTTATGACACAGAAACACATATGTTTATAAATTCGACATGCCACACCTGGCATGCACATCCATATCTGCAAGCCTAGGACTGGGAGATGAAAGCAACAGGACCAGGAGTTTGAGGTCAATCCCAGCTACACAGCAAGCTCAGGCCAGTCTAGGTTATATGAGACCTTGTCTTAAGACACTGACAACGTCACACACACACACACACATACACACACACACACTCTTGCTCTCCCGTGCTCGCTCACGCTTGCTTGCTCTCGCTCTCTCTCTCTCTCTCTCTCTCTCTCTCTCTCTCGCTCTCGCTCTCTCTCTCTCTCTCTCTCACACACACACACACACACAA